>NW_023632793.1:0-1359 GCF_014905685.2 Nematolebias whitei | reverse complement strand
TACACACACACATTTTTGTTAGTTTTATTTCTAGCTCAGAATTATGTTAACTGCATAATTCACGAAGAACAGTTTTTTGTTAATAATAAAAAAGGGAACAAATATTAAACTCAAGAATTCATTAATTTTCAAAAGAAAAACTTTAGCTAACACAATTTAATAACAAAATGACATTGTCAGTTTTTTTTTTATTTGACACAAAAATTGAAGAGAAGAAAATAATTTATTATAAATTATGCATAATTTTAAGAGGTTATCCTTTCTTAATAATTGTATTTTTTTTCCTCATTACTTGAGTGGCCCTGACTGACAAAATACAATTAGAGACATGGCTAAGTGGGCTGTAAAGATGCACAGCACTGGTTTTAGACTTCATTTTGACGGTGGGTAATTTAGCCTACAATAATGAATGCCCTGGCATTATTGCTTTGGTAATACAATGGCAAAATTGTGTGGTTGAGGTGTAGAATACCAACAACCATTTTAACAATATGCACTTATAATATTGCTACAGAATCCCTGGGACAGTTCCTTTTTTTTCCCCTTTCCAATTATCTAAAAATCATCTCTATTCTTTTTGATTTCATGCCGACTTTGGTTAAGTTTAGCCTTTCTCCTCCTCACACTTTGCCTCATATTTCCCTATTCGCTCCTTAGCTTTACCCTTTATTTTTTTCTTTCTCTCTTCTTTCTTTTCTTCTCTTCTTCCTCCCTGTCAGCACCCCCATGGCAGATACTCTTCCTTTCATGAGACACTTAATATTTAGTTATTTTATGTCCACTTTTTCATGCTATTCATACACACATATACCTATCCACAGCCATGTGACTTGACAAATATTTTACCTGAAAGTGGAGGACATACAAGGCATGTTGTTTTATCCGAAATTAAGTGAAAAAGAAAATAGCAGGATGCAATAAGATCAGGTTGGGATAGAAATGAGGAAACAACAAGTTTGTGAGGTGCAATAGACAAGCAAAAGAAATACAGTAGTTCCTCATTTATCGTGGGGGTTCATTCCCACCCCCCACCCCCCACCCCCCCCCCCCACCCCCCCACACACACACATAATAATAAGTGAAAAGTGATAAGTGAAAAACTGCAATGTAGGAATAGTAGTACAAATAGTAGTAGCAGTAATATGTAGTACCTTATTTTAGTATATATACATTTTCATATATAAATATTAATATACATATTCATATATAAATATTCATATACATATTAATATATATATAAATATTAATATATATATATACACATATATATATATATATATATATATATATATACACATATATATATATATTTACATATACACACACATATATATATATATATATTTACATATACACACA
>NW_023632792.1:0-1360 GCF_014905685.2 Nematolebias whitei | reverse complement strand
CTCATTTTGATTCAGACAGCAACAATTTACAACATAAAGTTTAGAAACAGAGAAATCCCACTGACCATCAACAGGAACATGTGACACAAAGTCCAACATGATGTTCTGTAAGATGGACATTTCAAAGGATCTGCTGGACTAAATCCAGCTGCTTGTTTCCACAGCCCAGTTCTATATGAGACAGTAGAGCGGGCGGGCCGCCCGGAGGTGGGGGGGTTCTGTGGTCCTCCCCCAGAACATGTTGAATAAAGTAGATGTGATTTCCTGCATCTTGTTGTATTTGAACAGGTTGTTAAACATCAACGTTTACCTACATTAGTAAACATTTACATCCTACCCCCCCTCCTCCTTGACTCTTCTCTGAATTCACTGTCTGACTCCACGTGTGAAACCTCCAGGCGCCTCCTCCGTCTGTTCATGTCCGCTGCCTGTGGGCCCCTGCCCACGTACGACTGCCTGGTTAGCTCCGCACTCACCCCCACCACTCTTTTAGGGGCAGAGATTTTTTTAAGGGTGGAGGCAGATTGTGATATTAAGAAGTCGTAAGTGACTGTTGTGTTTAAAATGAGTGTTTATGTCATTATTTTCACTTTACATCTCCAATATAAGTTTTATTTGTTCAAAGCAGTCATATTTGTTCATAACTTTATTATTAGTGAGCCTGAGAGTTACCGGATCCAAGCAAACAGTTACCAGAACACACCCTGTCAAAATAAGAGCTCCTGGATCCTGTTCCTGCAGCAAATTAAACACGGAGTCAAACCAAATCAAGATGGCCGCCACAGCTAACACAGTTTAGGTGACAGGAAAATACGTGTCCCTCAGTGAAATGTGCAGATATTGAACTAACACTTGGTGTGGTAGTAGCTGACAGTAATCCAGAATAAATGTTCAAGTATGAACAGATCAGGTGTAATATCACTTCATCACATGAGGTCATATTTTGGTGAACTCCTTGAAGTTTTCTTGCTCTTTACTTTTGATAAAAACAGATTAGATGTCAGAGTGTCTTTGGACTGTGTCCAACTTTGGACCAAGTCTCAGGATTTCAAGTCTTTTCTTTCCTTCACATTGAACCATTTGTCCTTTTCAGCTGGACACACAGAAACAAGAATGAGAGTGTGTGCAGCTGGAAATCCCTCTTCAGCTGCTTCAGCTCTGAATGGACAAACAACTGTTTGTGTGTGTTCATGTTGGAGACGTGTTGCTCGTGTTGCTGGAAGGACGGCACTGTGCTCCATTTTCAGCCTGTTTGCTTCATGTTGGATGAAGAGCAATATGTCTCTCCTTCAAGCTGCTTTAATACATTTAGTCAAACTTCCATCCTGGACTCCTGACTCATTATTTCTGAGGAATTTTA
>NW_023632791.1:0-1360 GCF_014905685.2 Nematolebias whitei | reverse complement strand
GTTACAGCACATGATTGAAAAACTTCAGGGTGAGATTCTTCATTTCCATCAGGGCCACTGCTGATCAAAGGTACTGAAACAACAACTGGACACTCTGTTTGACCAGGCCAAACTCTTCCTCCAGCTATATTGTTTCCCAATATCACTGTGACACCATCCACAGGTAAAGCAGGTCGAACACCCATTTTTACTTCCCCGTCAAACAACTCTGAATGGAGCATGAGCTTATGCACCGGAACACAAAACACAGACATGCCCATACCCAACACAGGTATAGATAATCCAGTGTTGGATTCATCTGAAAAAGGCAACACTGATGCCTGGATGAATGAATCATATGCACCAGTGTCTCTCAAGATTGTAACTGGCACCTTCATTTCACTCCCCACTAAAGAAACTTGTCCTTTCATAATAAATGGTCCATAGGCACTCAAATCAGGTTTCTTTTTTGTTACATTTAAAGAAAGTGATGCCGCAAATGCTACTGGTTTAACGTGAGACTCATTTGCGTTTCTCGATTTCAGCATAGCACAGTTCTTCTTCCAATGACCTTTTCTGTGACAATAATTACAAATTTTGTCCAGATTATGGTTACTGTGGTCTGAAAAGGAACCAGCAGAATGTGCTAAATGCCATTTTGGAGCACTCATCCACCCTGTATGTTCTTCCCTAGTATCCTTATGTGTCAAAACAAAGTCATCAGCCAACACTGCAGCTTCTGACACAGTTTTCACCTTTTGTTCATTAATATATACTGCAATACGTTCATAAACAGAGCTCTTAAATTGTTCCAGAACCATTAGATTACAAAAGGTCATTGAATGTTTCGACTTTAGAGGAAGTGCACCACCGATGAAAATGCATCTCCAAATCTCTTGCAAACTCTACATAGGTTTTGTCACCCTTTCTCCAGTTTCTAAACTTCTGTCTGTATGCCTCAGGTACCAACTCATATGCCTTTAGTATAACAGCTTTAACCTTGGCATAATTCTGACAATCATTTAAACTTAACATAGAGAAAGCTTCTTGAGCACGACCAACCAAAACACATTGAAGCAAAACTGTACGGTCTGAATCAGACCAGCCCCTTGTCTCTGCAACCCTCTCAAACAAAGTGAAAAAAGTTTCAACATCCTTTTCACTAAACTTGGGCACCAAGCGCAAGTCATTCAAAATATCAGAGCATTTAGTCTTAGAGTCCACCATACAAGATTCATCAGACAGTTTACCTTCTCTCATCAGATTCAATTTCTCACTTTCCAAGTTTAATCTTGCCAATTCAGTTTGCTGACTCATTTTTTCCAAAGCCATAGCCTTCTCCAAATCTGCTTGCTGTCGCAAATTCTCTAATGCCAGCTGA
>NW_023632790.1:0-1360 GCF_014905685.2 Nematolebias whitei | reverse complement strand
GGTTTTCTCCGGGTACTCCGGTTTCCTCCCACAGACCAAAAACATGCATGTTAGGCTGATTGGTAACTCTAAATTGTCTCTATGTCCCTCCCTGTGATGGACCTTCGACCTGTCCACCCCCTGCCCCTCGCACAGTGATTGCTGAACATGGGCACCGGTGACCCCTGTGACCCAATATGGAAGAAGCGGATAAAAGATGATGGATGGATGGATTTGAATGTCCAGAGGACCAGATTTAACTTTTTTAGATTTTTCTACCTGGATTATTGAGCATGCATCAGGATATGATGGATGGATATTTTCCAGGTTAAGGCACCGACCAAATAAATAATTTCCCCACCAGTTATATTGCAGGTGATGTAATGACGCTCCGCACCACTAGATGGCGCCAAAGCCTCAACCTCTAAAACGTTTGCTTGCATTCATTAAACGGAACTGTTAGCAACGTTAGCTTGGAAGACAGAGTGGTTTGTTATTTCTTGCTAATTTGGACACTTCTAACAGGTTAGTAGGACGACCGTCACCCCAAATAAGCCCAAACATGCAGGTTTTGTTTATATATGTGCTAAAAAGGATAAAGGACCGCGCATTTTTAAAGATGTGTGCTAATCGTTAGCTCGTTGGCTAACTGTTAGCCGCTCAGCTGTTAGCAGCTGCTGGTTCAAATCTTGTCAGTGCACGAAAACAGCGTGAGACAACAGAAAGATGCATGTAGTGATATTTACAGGAAGACGACATTTATATCCATGGTAGTTGTGTTGTGTGTTGAGTTGGCCTCAAATATCCACGTTAGGTTTTAGCCTGTTAGCCTTTAACCAAAACAATAAGACTTGGTTGCACTAACTTGGATTTAAACGCATTTTGTCGTGTTGATGGAGGGTTTATGGTGCAGAAATATGGCACTCTTTAGGTTACGTGTTGAATCAGCATTAATACAGTCATGTCTGCCGCCTCTTGCGCCGTAATTAAAACTTATTCGGTTGTGTTTACACTATGGTGCATTAGCTTATATTTTCAATAACATGCACAGTTGATATGAGTGTGTTTATGTAAATGTATTCAATGCAGTGTATTTATATGACGCCAAGTCACAACAGAAGTCATCTCAGGGCACTGAACAGAATATAATACATAATCTGGGGGTGATAATGGACCCGTCCTTAAAACTCAACAGTCACGTAAACATGATGGTCAAATCCTGTTTTTTTCAGCTGAGACGGCTGTCTAAGCTGAAGCCTATACTCTCCAAGAAGAACCTTGAGACAGTGATCCACGCCTTCATAACATCTAGGCTTGATTACTGCAATTCACTCCTGTTTGGAATCAGTCAGTCCTCCATTGCTCGTCTACAACTGGTCCA
>NW_023632789.1:685-1360 GCF_014905685.2 Nematolebias whitei | reverse complement strand
AATATTGTCCAAAAATAACCTGGAGACAGTAATACATGCATTCATTACAAGACTCTGGAATGAGTTACCTCTCATTGCCACACATGCCCCCTCCCTCTCGGGTTTCAAATCCCGTTTAAAAACTCACTACTATTGAATAGCTTTCAACACAATATGATCTGTGTTTTGATCCTGTATGCTCCACACTGGTTTGTCGTCATTATCTGCATCGTTTTTTTTTTATTTTGTCTATATTCTGATTTACCTCATTTTGTATATTGCTTTGTGTGTTACCTGTTGTGGCCGCACGGTTGCACAACTGGTAGAGCTGCTGCCTCTCAGCGAGTAGGTCCTTGGTTCAAAACCCCGGTCCAGGGGCCTTTCTGGGTCAAGTTTGCATGTTCTCTCCGTGCATGCGTGGGTTGTCCGGGTGCTCCGGTTTCCTCCCACTGTCCAAAAAATGCATGTAAGGCTGATTGGTAACTCTGAATTGTCCCTAGGTGTGAGTGAGAGAGTGAATGGTTGTTTGTCTCGTTTGTCTCTATGTGGCCCTGTGATGGACTTGCATCCCGTCCAGGGTGTACCTCACCTCTCGCAGAGTAATTGCTGGACATGGGCACCAGCGACCCCTGTGACCCAAAAATGGAATAAACGGGTAAAAATAATGGATGGATGGATGGATGGATGGATGGATAT
>NW_023632789.1:0-675 GCF_014905685.2 Nematolebias whitei | reverse complement strand
AATATTGTCCAAAAATAACCTGGAGACAGTAATACATGCATTCATTACAAGACTCTGGAATGAGTTACCTCTCATTGCCACACATGCCCCCTCCCTCTCGGGTTTCAAATCCCGTTTAAAAACTCACTACTATTGAATAGCTTTCAACACAATATGATCTGTGTTTTGATCCTGTATGCTCCACACTGGTTTGTCGTCATTATCTGCATCGTTTTTTTTTTATTTTGTCTATATTCTGATTTACCTCATTTTGTATATTGCTTTGTGTGTTACCTGTTGTGGCCGCACGGTTGCACAACTGGTAGAGCTGCTGCCTCTCAGCGAGTAGGTCCTTGGTTCAAAACCCCGGTCCAGGGGCCTTTCTGGGTCAAGTTTGCATGTTCTCTCCGTGCATGCGTGGGTTGTCCGGGTGCTCCGGTTTCCTCCCACTGTCCAAAAAATGCATGTAAGGCTGATTGGTAACTCTGAATTGTCCCTAGGTGTGAGTGAGAGAGTGAATGGTTGTTTGTCTCGTTTGTCTCTATGTGGCCCTGTGATGGACTTGCATCCCGTCCAGGGTGTACCTCACCTCTCGCAGAGTAATTGCTGGACATGGGCACCAGCGACCCCTGTGACCCAAAAATGGAATAAACGGGTAAAAATAATGGATGGATGGATGGATGGATGGATGGATAT
>NW_023632788.1:0-1360 GCF_014905685.2 Nematolebias whitei | reverse complement strand
TAACAAAGTCCATGCTCAATAATCCAGGTTTACAATCCAACATTTTTCAGTCAGGTCATCTGGACAGTTTCAAGAAACTCCTCCCTCACTGAATAGAAACAGCCCCTCACATGCTGCTTTACACAAACTTACTAACGTCGTGAAGGCAGCACAGCTGAAGAGGATTATTATTTAATATATGTATATAGTTTATTTTTTAGACATTTATTTTGTACAGTTACAACTGTTTGTTAATAAATGTGCCTGTGTGACAACTGGGACAAAGCTTTGACTCTGAAATATATTTTTGTTATTATTTTATGGAAAGAAAAAAATATTGAGATATATATCATATATCACTATTTATCTTAAAATATCAAGATTATTTTAGTAAAATATTTTGGTCCATATCGCCCTGCCCTTGAACAAACAAATGACCACACAAAACTGTGACAAAAGCAAAAATATTATGGATCCATATTCACAAGCGGATATTAAAAAATTATGTTGTAGTTTGGCAACAAATATGACATCATTCACAGCTTTTATTTTGAAAACACTTGCAATCATTACTACTGTAAATCATAGTGTTTGCTTGCACAACAGAACCATCATTTTGGAAGTGGAGGCTGCTTGACAACAGTTTTTTACTGTCTGATGTTCTCAGAGTTGGGGCAGGAGCTACATGTCAGACCACCACCAACCACACGTTGTTTTCTGTTACAGATGAAGTTCATGTTAATAAATGGTGTGAAGCTGAGAAGAGTTCCTGGGTGAGTGATCCATCAGTTCGCTGGTATCAAACCAAACGTCAGGATTACATAGGTATGTATTTATGTGCGTAATTAGGTATGTATTTATTTACAGCAGTTTAGTCCCTGTTTACACGAACACGATGGGGGGAAACATAGTTTTTTCATATGTTACTTGGAGGAAAAGATCTGCGTGGACACGGACACATTTTGTGTTTACATGCAACCTGAGGAATCTCCCCCCGCCCTCCTGAATCCACTGTAGTACCTGTAGTTACCTGTAGTTACCATGCCGGGTCATTAGTTGGCGCTGTGAATTTTGTTCATTCACCTAATGTGCATGCGTGCTGCCTCGGCCCGCTCCTTTCCTCTGGGCTAAAAGCTCAGCTAACAACATCTGAAGTTAAAGCTGGATTTTGGATGAGAGTCAACAGATTTTTACTCCAAGCGGGACCGCTTCATCTAACAGCTCCACACCGGTCGCTGAGTGGACCAGAACCGAGTCGACGATGATGATGTCGAACTTTACTCCGTGATAATCAGTAGCCGATTTACTACAGGTAAATCAACGTTCTCAATAATGTTAGCTTGTGTTTACTTCGGTTACAAAACAACCGAGTTTTTATTTT
>NW_023632787.1:0-1360 GCF_014905685.2 Nematolebias whitei | reverse complement strand
CCCCCCCCCCCCCCCCCGTTTGATATAAGCTTTCAATAATGCATCAGTCCACATCCAACAGCGAAGATGTCCACCTGAAATCATGAGACAGAGAGACAGGCAGACAGAGAGAGAGAGACAGACAGACAAACAGACAGACAGACAGAGAGACGGACAGAGAGGCAGGCAGAAAGAGAGACAGACAGACAAACAGTGAGAGAGACAGACAGAAAGAGAGACAGACAGACAGACAAACAGAGAGAGAGACAGACAGAAAGAGAGGCAGACAGACAAACAGACAGAGAGACAGACAAACAGACAGAAAGAGAGACAGACAGAATGAGAGGCAGACAGACAAACAGACAGAGAGACAGTCAGACAGAGAGAGAGGCGGACAGACAAACAGACAGACAGAGAGAGACAGACAGGTCAGCCCATAATGAGAAGAAAATATCATCTTAGTTTTAGAATAATTTTTCTTCTATATTTTACATGTAATAAATTATTATAATAATATAGTAATTTCATAAAACACTACAAATTAAATAAACACGTGAAAATAGTATTATTATTATATAATTTTAAAAACAACACAGGAAATTAACTTCACATGAGAAAACATTCATTGAGACAAAAATGTGACAACACGGTAAATTAAAGTTTTAAAATAATAATAACAATGAGATGGAAAAATAATAACAAAAATAAATAATATAAACGAATAAGAAGAAATTGTAAACTTTACCATTAGAAAGAGAACAGGAAGAATAAGTAATAATCCTTAATATTTGACAATAACGCAGAAAAATTCTCCTTCCTCTGCAGAATCGTCTTCCTCAGGACCGCTCCTCTTCCTCGGCTCTGATTCTTCTGAAGCCTCGACTGAAAGAACTCAGTTTTATATCAGCAAACCGTGATATTAATATTAATATTACATCACATGCTTATTAAATTACTAATAATTCATGAAACGTCAAGCCTAACAAGAAGCTGAAATTTAGAAAAATATCTTCAGGTCGGAGAAACGGAAACATCTGATGGAGGAAACATTTATGAATATTTTATTATTTATGTATTTATTATTTATTTATTACCATTCCCACTTTTCTTCTTTAAGGGCAGTTTTTAAAGAGTGAATTTTATATTGTGAGGCCTGTTTCTCCCAAAAAAGACTTTATTTTTATTCAAACGTGCACTTTTCTAAGAGTAAGTAAAATATTGTGTTGTGAAAATGATTATTAAATGTGTTCAGGTAAACATAAAACAACAAACTTTTATTGGCTTTAATTTTTTTATTATTAAAAAATAACCTTCTTGCACTTTCTGTAAAATAAATAAGTGGCATTTTTTTGTTTCCTCTCAGTTAAAAACAAAAATCAAA
>NW_023632786.1:0-1361 GCF_014905685.2 Nematolebias whitei | reverse complement strand
GTCATTTTCAAATACTCCCACCATGCTGTCAGAGAAGAGCTAATACTGATGCTTTTAAAGCAAACATGTCTTTTTTATATTTGTGCTAATAAATGGTAGATCTGAAATCTTAATATTATTGCATAAAGTTTGTTCTATGTCTATCCAAGTTTCATCTAATGTATTCGGATTTAACCACTTTGAGATATATTGTAACCTATTGGCTAAATAGTAGTGATAGAAGTTGGGAAGTTCTAATCCTCCGGTATCTTTAGATTTCTGTAATGCTTTTAAGCTAATACGTGGAGTTTTGTTTTTCCAAAGGAATTTAGATATCAAAGAGTCCAGTGACTTAAACCATTCAGTTGAAGGTTTATTTGGAATCATTGAGAATAAATAGTTTATTCTCGACAGGACCATCATTTTTACTGAGGCAACTCTTCCCATAAGTGATATGGGCAGAGATTTCCATCTAGTAAGATCATCTTCAATGTTCTTTAAAATTGGGATATGATTAAATTTGATTAAGTCTTCCAATTTAGGAGGAATATTAATGCCCAAGTATGTAATGTTACCTGATTGTAGTCGTTCATTGAGAGAAGTATTAAACACGCAGTTTATTGGAAGAGCTGTAGATTTTGACCAATTTATAGAATAATCAGAAACTTTTGAGAACGAGTTTATTAATTCGATAACATTAGATATTGAGTTTTCTGTGTTTTGAAGAAAAAGTAAAACATCGTCAGCATAAAGACTAATTTTATGTTCTATATTTCTACACAGTATACCTTTTAATATCAGCAGTTTGTCTTATTGCTGCTGCTAAAGGTTCAATAAAAATAGCAAATAGCGCTGGTGAAAGTGGACATCCCTGCCTGGTCCCCCTCTGTAAACAGAAGCTTGAAGATATTTGATTATTTGTCCTGACACTTGTTCTTGGTGAGCTATATAATATTTTTAACCAATTAATGAAATGGTCCCCAAAACCAAATTTACCCAAGGTAGCAAATAAAAATTTCCAGTTTACCCTATCAAATGCTTTTTCTGCGCCCAAAGACAAAATGCTGTTTCAATATTTTTACTATATGAATACTCTATTAAATTATATGATCTGCGTGTGTTTGTGGTCGAGTGTCTTCCTTTTATGAATCCAGTTTGGTCAGGATGAATAATGAGAGGAATTATTTTCTCTAATGTTTTAGAGAGGACTTTACTAATTATTTTAACATCCACATTAATAAGAGAGATGGGGCAATAACTGGTAGGTAGTACTGGGTCTTTGCCTGGTTTTAATAGTAGACTAATGTTGGCTGAATTCATATGTGTTGGAAACCTGCCATTTTCTTCTGACTCATGTAGCATTCTGTGAAATATTGGTTCCA
>NW_023632785.1:0-1361 GCF_014905685.2 Nematolebias whitei | reverse complement strand
GATTTGGGGGTTGTGTTTGCGTAACCAAGTGGAACCTAAAACCACTGGGAGTTGGGGTGAATCAATAACAATGAATCTGATCAGTTCCGAATGGTTGTTGGCCGACACCATGGTGACTGGAACAGTTTCAAGACTAGATTGACTTAAAGGATGACCATCTAAAGCGAGGACCCTATGGTTGTTAGGTGATGGAACAATGGTCAGATCTATGGATTTGGCAAAGGTTTTATCAATGAATTCCGTGTCGGCCCCTGAATCAATAAAAGCTGAGACGATGACGGGTTGACCACCCTTTATTATGAATTTGACCTTGGACTTGGACATGATAGGTGGAGAGGACTTGATCTTATGACTAAGACTCAACAGGAGCCTCTCTTCTCCTGCTGAGCCTGGTCTTTTACTGGACAATGATGACAATCATGACCGCCTTGACCACAATAAAAACAGAGATGGTACCTCCTCCGACGTTCTCGTTCCTGGGTGGTCAGACGACTTCTTCCTAGTTGCATGGGTTCCGTAGCATACAGAGGATCCTGAGGGCTCTTGGTTTGTTCCGTTTTAGGTTCATGATCCACAAGGTGATGTCTGGTTCTGGACATGGCTGTGGCCTTGCCTCGACTCTGTTCACGGTCACGCTCACGCTCACGCAGGCGAAGGTCAACACGGGTGGCCACCTCCTCCAGCTGGCGTAGGGATGAGGGATAGTCCATTGTTGCCAGCACATCCTTAACATCTTCATTAAGCCCCCTGAAGAAGGCGTCAGTGAGTGCGTGTTCATCCCAATGACTGTCTGCTGAAACAGAGTGAAAGTGAATGATGTATTTGGTTACAGAATCCTTGCCTTGTTTAATATCAAAAATTCTTCGGGCTGCCTCTCTCTCAGGGAGGATGGGGTCAAAAACCCGACACAACTCTTTGGAGAATTCAGAAAAATTACGACATACCACGCCACCTTTTAACCATTCAGAAGTGCCCCACGTCTTGGCTCTTCCAGCGAGAAGTGAGACAGCATAAGCTACTTTAGCATGCTCAGTGGGAAAACATGAAGGTTGCAATTGAAATTGAATGTCACACTGAGTCAGAAATGGTCGACATTGCTCAGGCTCACCTCTGAAATGTTCAGGGGGGGCTAACCGTGGTTCTCTTGGTGCAGGAGTCAACAGGGTTTGGTTGATGACTTGGTTTGACTGTTGGGACAAAGCTTGAAGAGAAACAACCATTTCCTGAAGCCCTTTCTCAAGTTTACTAACAGCCCCTTCTACCTTAGAGCACCACTCTCGGGTTGGTGTTGGATCCATAATGGCCAGATTCTACTGTCATGAACCAGAGGCCGGATCGCAAACAACAACAACAACCACTGA
>NW_023632784.1:0-1361 GCF_014905685.2 Nematolebias whitei | reverse complement strand
GCCAATCGTGCTTTTCTAAATGTGACCTACGAGTGACATATTTGCGTTTGCCTCAGAACAAGGGACATGATGGGATGAATATTCCGCTGCGCCCGCCCCATGAGTGAGGAAAAGAAAAAAAGAAGAAGCAGAGCGGGTCTGGAAGCGGACTCATCACTACTATAGTGCATTAATAGATTTGTTATTTTGGTTATGACGGGTGTACGATAATTTCCCTCAAAATACGATAATGTTATGTCTCTAGTATGATAATCCTACATTTCTCACCTGGCAACACTGGTTACGTAGGTGTTTGGCACTGTTTTGTCCAGTGATTATGCTTAGATAAATATTGTGTTCATTTTGTAAGTTGAATTGTTTTAACAATGAGTCAGATAGCGAAGCATCATGAACAGGGGTGGAAATTAAAAATGTTCTCCACCAGCCACTGTTTCTGGTGATCATTTTTTCCCCTGAGAAACCCTGAGAAAATTTTTACCAGCCACTTTTTTCTTTTTGTGTGTAATGCTTCCTTTGGTTACAAATCCCACCAGTACAATCAAATTATATAAATCATATGATTTATTCTTAACTCTGTCAGAAAAACCATTTACAGTAAAAAAAAAGAAAGTTTACCATACATATGTACTTGGACTGATTAAACATAGCACGTCATAAAACCTTAACAGCTGTGTAGTGCAATACGTTATTTTTAAGTAATTAATCAATTGTCTTTTGAAACCTTTATTGAGCCTCTTTTTGTTTTGCATACCTTCCTAATTCAATGGATTTGATCAGCTGGTCTTTCACTGAAATTGATCAACTTCTCCCAACAGGAAGTCAGGGTGAATGGAGGACCCCCTACTTCGACGGAAACAAAATTGGAATTGATGACAACTGGATTCTGCTGTTTGGGTTGGTGAAATCTGGATTGTCTACAAATTCATGTGGAATGTGTCGAAGCTTGGCAGCATCAGACTATACACAACTGTATGTGGAGCTGCACCAAAGCTGAAGCAGGCTAATGTGAGGACTGCGAACTTTCTGGCAGCACCCATGAACGTTTGGAAGGAATAATCTTGGAGAAGCTGTAAGCTTGACTTTCAGTGTAAATAATCAATTTGGCTGTTTGGAGTCAACATCAGAGACTGTAAAAGGCAGAACTGCAAATTACGAGTTTTGCCTGACCCAAACTGTGGATCTGGCTTTGGAAGCAGACTATCTCAATTCCTCCTGGGATGTTATGAAAACAAAGACGCTGTCTGTCTCCTCACCCCTCCCTTCCCCAAGACTGTGGACATGTGACAGAACCTCAGCTGGGCTGGATGATAACAAACACCTCTTATATGGACAATGGCTAAGGGGGGGGGGGGGGGGGGGGG
>NW_023632783.1:0-1361 GCF_014905685.2 Nematolebias whitei | reverse complement strand
TCCGACCATGGAAATGCAATGCCTCTACTATGCAGTGGTGCTCTGTGGAGTGGTCTGGATGGTTGAAACTGGCCACAAACCAGGCACCCTTTTATGTAGTCTTTGACATCCTTTTTCATTCCAGGCCAATAAGCAATCTGTTTTAATGCTTTCAGCGTGGCATTGTCACCCTTATGTCCTGCGGACGTAAGGTCATGTGCATGGACTAACATCACCCCCCTGTGGTCATGTGGGACCACGAACACAGGTGAGGCCGTCCGTCCATGAGCAAAAGTTAGGATGCCCTTAAGTAGTTTTAGCTGTTTGCGCAGCTGAAAGAGGACTTTGAGGTCTGGAATGGAATCCAGTTCACCTTTCGATGGAGTGTATTTGTCTGGGTCAGTCAGATACAGCATCATCGAGTTAATTGCAGGATCCAACTTCTGAAGTTGGATGATGTCTGGGTCAGTCAGCATTGGGCGTACAGAAACTGTGTTATCAGCAGGTTTAGCTGCAGCTTGTGCACGTGTGACTGCCATTACCTCAGTTGTAGCTTGTGACGACTGAGTGTTGAGTAGCCAGGAGGGGTCGAAGGACCACGTGGGTCCGTCAACGGCGCCTTCCTTGGCTAAGGAGTCTGCAAGGTCATTGTAGTGCTTGTCATCGCCTGGGACTCTGGAGTGTCCTGGAACTTTCTTCCAGAAGATCTGTAGATCATGTGATGTCACCAAGTGATCACATGTCATGAAAAGCTCTTTGTGTTTGACCACCTTTTTGTTGCTTGTGAGAAAACCGTTCTGTTTCCACAGAGCAAGATGACACAAGAAACTAAGTCGAGCATAGTTAGAGTCAGTGCAGATGACTAGCGTCTGGATGGAGCGTTCCACCACTATCCATAGGCCTATTAGGATTGCAGCTATTTCAGCGTACTGAGAAGACTGAGAGCCTAATTTATAGCCAAATGTGACCTGTTCTTGGTCCTGGAGGAGTACTCCTCCAACACCAGCTTTGCAGATTGTCTCGTGGTGGAATGAGCATCCATCCACGTACATTGTCGCCATATCTTTACAGATATTGCTATCAAAGAAGTGGTGATTTGGGTCCTCAGCAGCTGAGGGTTTACTCACAACCGGCTGTTGGGTGGCTGGTACATCCTGTGTACATTCTTGGCAGATTGCCAAATCAGTGCCCAAGTGCGACTTCTTATTTTGACCGTAGCGGATGTCTAGGTTAAAACTTTGAAGTGCCATAAGCCATGTGGCTACCCGTGAGTTTGTCACCACACCATCTCTGATGCGTTGGCTGTTCAGAAACGTTACTGGCTGGTGTTGTGTCTCAACAATAATCCTCTGTCCACCAATATAGCAGGAGAAATGTTTCAC
>NW_023632782.1:0-1361 GCF_014905685.2 Nematolebias whitei | reverse complement strand
AAAAAGGTGGTAAAACACAAAGAGCTTTTCATGACATGCGATCACTTAGTGACATCACATGATCTACAGATATTCTGGAAGAAAGTTCCAGGACACTCCAGAGTCCCAGGCGATGACAAGCACTACAATGACCTTGCAGACTCCCTAGCCAAAGAAGGAGCCGTTGACGGACCCACGTGGTCCTTTGACCCCTCCTGGCTACTCAACACTCAGTCGTCACAAGCTACAACTGAGGTAATGGCAGTCACACGTGCACAAGCTGCAGCTAAACCTACTGATAACACAGTTTCTGTGCGCCCGATGTTGACTGACCCAGACATCATCCAACTTCAGAAGTTGGATCCTGCAATTAACTCGATGATGCTGTATCTGACTGACCCAGACAAATACACTCCATCGAAAAGCGAGCTGGATTCCAATCCAGACCTCAAAGTCCTCTTCCAGCTGCGCAAACAGCTAAAACTACTTAAGGGCATCCTAACTTTTGCTCATGGACGGACGTCCTCACCTGTGTTCGTGGTCCCCCATGACCACAGGGGGGTGATGTTAGTCCATGCACATGACCTTCCGTCCGCAGGACATAAGGGTGACAATGCCACGCTGAAAGCATTAAAGCAGATTGCTTATTGGCCTGGAATGAAAAAGGATGTCAAAGACTACATAAAAGGGTGCCTGATCTGTGGCCAGTTTCAACCATCCAGACCACTTCACAGAGCACCACTGCATAATAGAGGCATTGCATTTCCATGGTCGGACCTCCAGATTGACTGGGTCGGACCACTCACTAAGACCTCTAGAGGAAATAAATATTTTCTCACGGTAACCTGCGCGTTTACCAAATGGGTAGAATGTCTACCAGCCCCTAATGACACAGCATAAACCACTGCTATGTTGTTAATGAATCATGTATTTTCAAGGTTTGGACTTCCCCTTAGGGTGAACTCAGACCAAGGTACACACTTCACAGGTGAAGTAATGAAGGAACTGTGGAAGACGCTAAGCGTCAAAGCCAACTTCCATATTGGCTACCACCCACAGGCTTCAGGCCAGGTTGAGAGAGCAAACAGGACGGTGGTGAGTATCTTGAAAAAATACGTAGCCGCAAACCACAAGGACTGGGACGTGAAACTCCCTCTGGTCCTCATGGCCATAAGGGCCACTCCACACACATCGACTGGCATCTCTCCCTTCGAGATGATGACAGGTCGACAAATGACTCTCCCTCTACACCTGTTGTACCAACCAGGCGATGCTGCCATGGCAACAGCCTACACCACACAACAATACATGAAAGACTTGGAAAAACACCTTAAAAACACTTTTGCTTTCGCACAGAAAAACCTGGAAAAATCAGCTGAAGG
>NW_023632781.1:0-1361 GCF_014905685.2 Nematolebias whitei | reverse complement strand
AAAAATCAGCTGAAGGACGCAAAGCGTACTACGACCAAAAGGCCTCTTACGAGGAACTCCAAGTGGGAGACAGGGTCTGGTACTACACGTTTGCACCCAAAACTGGGAGAGTAGAGTCCGGGACCGGAACTCTCGCCCGTAAGCTGATGCCCAGATGGACTGGACCCCATCTGATAACCGACAAAGTGTCTCCAATTATCTACCAGATAAAAATCAGTAAAGGCCAAAAAGAGCCAACTGTTAAATGGGTACACCGTAACCAGGTTAAATTACACAAGGCGTGCAATAACTCCTTAGGAGACAAAGACATCACAAAATCTGACCTCGTGGGAACAAGGGTCATCCAAGCTGAAGATAACTAATGGATAATAAAATTAACCATAGTTTAAACTCACAGGACCTACCCTTGATAAAACGGGACAGCGTGACTGAAATCTGGCAACCAGGGTGAGGAGAAGCTGTGAAACGATGTTTCTAGATGCTTAGTCACTATTCTTGTCGGTGTTGGAACGTTGTTTAGTTGATTTTGGTTGTTTCTGAGGTAAGAATGAATTTTGTTGTGTAGTTAAGTTAGAGACTAAGAGGCCTTTAACCATGCCAACATGCAGTTCATTCACTAAATTGCAATCTTTGCGGAGTCAATGTATATTATTGCTACCTTGAGTACCATAATCTACATTGATCTCACAACGCTTAAGCCGAACCTACTCGAACAATTCTATTCGGGGGGATAGCTAATTCTTTTTGATAAGTCTCGCCATAGACTTCCAAAACATTTATGGGAAAACCAAACACCCAATCTCAAGTCGTTCGTCTAAAAGACAACAGACAATTACACCAAACTATATTTTACCGTGTAAAGCTAACTTAAACCAAGTTAGAAATGGAAAAATAGTTTGGAACACTTTTCTATAGGCATAAACCCCTGTAGTACCCCTTATCAGCATTCTCCACCCCTTAACTGGTAGTTGTAGCTGTTCCCAACCATAATAGCTTACACACCAGATGCATATAGTTTAAGGCCTTATGTAAAATCCCCTTCATAAGCCCACCTTAAACCACATAATTGCATGACACATTGAACCAGAACGGCACAGGCTGGACGTCGCTGGAGACAACCTTCGCTGGAGGCGACCTGCAATCCTGACGTTGGTCTCAACTCTTCATCCAGTGGCCGCTTCTTCAGTTCAATCCAAGGGTACCCCTCTGTATGCTGATTAATCAACACTTCCAATCGCTGTGGATTTACCGTTGTGGATTATATGACTTTTTCCAATGGATTACAGACTCTGTTTCCAAGGGGTTAAAGCATTGCTACAATGGGATTATCGAGACGATATGGGATTATAATAAACACAATG
>NW_023632780.1:0-1361 GCF_014905685.2 Nematolebias whitei | reverse complement strand
GTTGATTAATCAGCATACAGAGGGGTACCCTTGGATTGAACTGAAGATGCGGCCACTGGATGAAGAGTGGAGACCAACGTCAGGATTGCAGGTCGCCTCCAGCGAAGGTTGTCTCCAGCGACGTCCAGCCTGTGCCGTTCTGGTTCAATGTGTCATGCAATTATGTGGTTTAAGGTGGGCTTATGAAGGGGATTTTACATAAGGCCTTAAACTATATGCACCTGGTGTGTAAGCTATGATGGTTGGGAACAGCTACAACTACCAGTTAAGGGGTGGAACATGCTGAAAAGGGTAACTACAGGGGTTTATGCCTATAGAAAAGGGTTCCAAACTATTTTTCCATTTTTAACTTGGTTTAAGTTAGCTTTACATGGTAAAATATAGTTTGGTGTAATTGTCTGTTGTCTTTTAGATGAACGACTTGAGATTGGGTGTTTGGTTTCCCCATAAATGTTTTGGAAGTCTATGGCGAGACTTATCAAAAAGAATTAGCTATCCCCCCGAATAGAATTGTTCGAGTAGGTTCGGCTTAAGCGTTGTGAGATCAATGTAGATTATGGTACTTAAGGTAGCAATAATATACATTGACTCCGCAAAGATTGCAATTTAACGAATGAACTGCATGTTGGCATGGTTAAAGGCCTCTTAGTCTCTAACTTAACTACACAACAAAATTCATTCTTGCCTGGGGTGTTCAAAAACAATACCAAAACCAATTAAACGATGTCTCAACATCGACAAAAACAGTGACTAAGCAACCAGTTAAACAACGTCTCAACATTGACAAAAGCAGTGATTAAGCAACTAGAAAACGACGTTTCGGTGCGCCACTCACTCTGAATGTCAGATTTGATCATGTTATCGCGTCTGGTAGCATTATCCTAACTGGCGTCACCCCCCTTCGGTCATGGGAGACCGCGAACACGGGTGAGGACGTCGCTCCATGAGCTAAAGTTAGGTTGTCCTTGAGTAGTTTTAACTGTTTGCGCAGCTGAAAGAGGACTTTTAGGTCTGGATCGGAATCCAGTTTGCCTGTCGATGGAGTGTATTTGGCTGGGTCAGTCAGATACAGTATCATCGAGTTAATTGCAGGATCATCCAACTTCTGAAGTTTGATGATTTCTGGGTCAGTTAAAAGTGACTTTTCATATTTTCAAAGAACTTGGCAAAGTTTGTCTCTTTCTTCATCAGATGTCAGAGTGTCGGCTTGGGCGACCACCTGTTCAATCTGTGATGAGACTGATGAGGGTTCTTGCTCCTTGGGGAGCTCCAACGAATCCTTTTCTGAGTCGTCGGACCTGTCTATGGGCAAGGCACCATAGGTTTGTGGTCCTTGGTCGACGTCATTGGTTGAGAAAAGA
>NW_023632779.1:0-1361 GCF_014905685.2 Nematolebias whitei | reverse complement strand
GTGCATCAGACAAGCTCATAACAGAAGCTGTGACCTTCTCTCCAGATTATTACCTGGGGACATTGTGTTATGACAGAGGCTTTGATATTAAAGACAGTGTGGGAGTCAAGGTCAAGGTTCTTTATTGGCATTCACATCGCATGTTGTACATGAGGTGGAACAAAACTGTGTACACAGGGTCCCAGTTACAGCCAACAAAAGTATAAATGAATGATGTGCTGAGGTTCAAATCCCATCATTCACTAAATGGAGATGTGAACTTGATGCTAAGGATGTTGAACACACATGAGCACACCTTAGAGTTCATGTGGAAAGAGTGACTGGTTGCATGAGAAACAAATACACAATGTTACACAGAAATATACCAGTTAACTATACTGGTGCTTACATGTACTGTAAATATACCAGTTAATTATACTGGTTCTCACATGTAAATATACCAGTTAACTATACTGGTGCTCACATGTAAATATACCAGTTAACTATACTGGTGCTCACATGTAAATATACCAGTTAACTATACTGTGTCACGCTCAGCGGCCCCCGCTGCCCCCCCATCTGCCTAAGCCTCTGCTCTTCATATCACAGCCCCTGTTTTAAGATCATTCACGTTTTTTCCTGCCTCAGTTTCTGTTTATTTCATCCTGTTTGGTCCTGCACTGCCTATCACCCATTTTCTGCTCCTGTCACTCTCTCTCAGCAATCTGCACTCATCTGCTGCACCTGTTCAGCTCACTACTTAAGCTCCACTCTCACTCTCCTCAGTGCCAGATTATTGAAAGCCTCACAGCCAGTAAATTATCCAGCATTCGTTCGTTCCTAGTTTCTTCGTTTTTGACCACAGCTTCCCTCTTGACTCCTCGCTTTGTCTTTGCCCCTGTCTGGATACCACGCTCTCGGCCTACATGGTACAACCTCGCTCTCCTCTTCGACCACGACTACGGATCATCCTTTTGCCTGTTCACACAGCTCCTGGCTCTCGACCCCTGCTACGTCCCTGGATTCTGTTTCCTGCCCAGCCCTCCAACGTTCTCTGTCTCAGCCCTGCTCCTGCCACAGAAGGTTAGTGACGTGCACACCACCTCTCTCAGCTCCCAGAACGTTTTTGCAGTCACTAACCTGTCTGTCTTCATAGAGTGGACCAGAACTGAGGCTCGGATCCTCCCCAAACAAACGCCTTTAATAAATAAAACCTTTTATTTTAATGTCCTGAGTCAGGTCTTGTGCTGATCCATACAGACTCGTTACAGAATAATCTGGCCAAATTATGGATCCAGCACAGACTCGGAGGTGGCGTTCTGGTAAATTGGAGGTTCAATTTACAGGCACCCGCCTGGCAATAAAGCAGGGCGGTTTCCCTC
>NW_023632778.1:0-1362 GCF_014905685.2 Nematolebias whitei | reverse complement strand
CATGTCTGCTTTCCGATGAGCAAAAGGTAACCACTGGAATTAGCGATAAACACCTTTGCTTGCAGCCTCTCCTCCAAGGGGTCCGGGAGTTTACTTCAGCGCCATGGTATTACCAGCAGCTGTCTAAAATAACCTCATTAAGGCTGCGGCGAGGTGATTCATCCAGAATATTAACGACCTTAAATCCGTGAGTCACACCCTGATCTCACTCTGTACCTCGATCCTTCAAGCAGCCGGGATGGATCTTCTGGTCCAGAGAAACTCGCGTTGTGGCCGCTCACCTCTCACTTTAGCGTTGCAATTGTTAACCGTTCTGGTAATCTTTAGGGCCCTGGAAACGGGCTCAAGGATGTTGTTTATCAGCTAGGAAACCTTTACAAAAACCTCCTATTATTGGTGTTGTTAAATGAACCAAGCCTTACCATGTATTTAATTGATAAGAATGAAATAATAGTCCAAATTTATACATTTTGCTTTGCTTTTAATCAATAATTTGCGCAGGGGTACAGCAACAGGCACAATTTTATAATGATTTAATTTTTCATGAGTACATAGGATACACTTCCTTCCCTAACAAGGTGGTGACTACTATCTGTGAAACTCTAAACCTCAAGAGCCCTTGAGGGTTTTTACAGATACTTCCTTCACTGAGACCTTTCACAACTCAAGCCAGAAGATATTTTCTCTCAACTCCCTCATGAACCAGAAACACCTTCGAGCAAATCTTACCAGTAACCAATTTAGTACTCCCAAATTTATTCTGTATGCTGTTCTTCCAATCTGATGAAATAATTTAATTAGAGCAGAGTAAGAATGAGGTCGTCCGCTTACCATGATTTAGGTATGCCCCTTAGTGGGACACTGGTGGGGGTAAGGGCAAATCTCCTGTTCCCTAGGGGAGGGATACAGGCCAACCTCTGAAGCAAGTGCAACTATTTCCAAATTAGAAGATCAGAGTTTGGACGGGCCCAGGTCATGCATTTTTAGAAGTAGGAATCTCATCCAGTTTGACGAAAGAAAACTTACATCCAATCCCATGTCAGTGAAGAAAAGAGTTAATTTCCATCATCATCTCAAAACTGGTAAAATCCAATCTTCTTTTTGGGCTCCTTCTGATCCTGATGGGCTGCTCCTTGCCTGTAATTCTCTCTGCTCAGCTCCTCAGCTCAACTCCGACTTGCATTGACCAAGCTTTATTCTGGTCAGTCTGTATTTAAAGACTCATTCATCCCTCCTCCTCTTAAGGAGGGGTTATGGAAAATTACATCATCTCTTTTCCAGTAACTTCTGTGCTGTTTTGCACCTCAACCGGTTTAGACCAGATTTCTGGGACTTTCCAAAACTTGTTTTGCTCAAAGATGA
>NW_023632777.1:0-1362 GCF_014905685.2 Nematolebias whitei | reverse complement strand
ACAATAAAGACCTCATTTTAAATTACTCACAGGATTAAATCCTGTTAAGAATAAATATGAATGGCAAATATTTTATTCTTTATAATGAAGAAACATGACCTTGACAAAGAAAACATTTTATATTGTTAATCTGTTTTTAATTTACGGCAAATCTCTGATACCTCAGATTTTTGCCTCAGCTAATTTCAGTTCAGTTTATTTTTATAGGTCAATTCACAAAAGAAGTTTTATCAAAGCATTTAAAAAGTCCAAATCACAAATCCAGATTAATCCTTAACTGATTCAGAATCTAATCCAATTACAATCAAATAATTCAAGTTAAACAAACCTAAATCTTTCTGGACAAATTGTTTGATGTGACAAAGATTCATCCTTTAGGCCACAGTGATAATAAGTCTTTTTTTGAATGAGGCTTTCAAGTCTACAAATGACTTAAACAACTGTCAAGCATGGTGGTGGTAGCATCATGCAGTTCCTTTAATTTAATCTCTAACAACAAACTAGATGGTTGAATTTTGGACATAACTGGGTGTTACAGCAGCATAAAGACCCCAAACACACACCAAAACTGGTTTCTGACTGGATGAAGCATCAGAACCAGTTTCTGACTGGATGAAGCATCAGAACCAGTTTCTGATTGACTGGATGGAGCATCAGAACCAGTTTCTGACTGGATGATGCATCAGTGCTGGTTTCTGATTGGATGAAGCATCAGAACTGGTTTCTGATTGAATGAAGCATAAGAACTAGTTTCTGATTGGATGATGCATCAGAACTGGTTTCTGATTGAATGAAGCATCAGAACCAGTTTCTGATTGGATGATGCATCAGAACTGGTTTCTGATTGGATGAAGCATCAGAACTGGTTTCTGATTGGATGAAGCATCAGAACCAGTTTCTGATTGGATGAAGCATCAGAACTGGTTTCTGATTTGATGAAGCATCAGAACCAGTTTCTGATTGGATGAAGCATCGGAACTGGTTTCTGATTTGATGAAGTATCAGAACCAGTTTCTGATTGGATGATGCATCAATGCTGGTTTCTGATTGAATGAAGCATCAGAACTGGTTTCTGATTGGATGAAGCATCAGAACTGGTTTCTGATTTGATGAAGCATCAGAACCAGTTTCTGATTGGATGATGCATGAGAACTGGTTTCTGATTGGATGATGTATCAGAACCAGTTTCTGATTGGATGAAGCATCAGAACCATTTTCTGATTGGATGATGCATCAGACCTGGTTTCTGACTGGATGATGCATCAGAACTGGTTTCTGACTGGATGATGCATCAGTGCTGGTTTCTGATTGGATGAAGCATCAGAACCAGTTTCTGATTGGAAGATGCATCAGTGCTGGTTT
>NW_023632776.1:205-1362 GCF_014905685.2 Nematolebias whitei | reverse complement strand
GCTTTGAAGACCCGAACAGACCACCCAGCACCAGACTCACCTCACCACCGGATGAAGAGCATCTCAGCGTGACCTCAGCAGAAGTAAGGAGTACCTTCAGGAGGATTAATCCGCACAAAGCAACTGGCCCAGACAACATCCCCGGAAAAGTGTTGAAGGAATGTGCTGATCAGCTCTGTGAGGTGCTGGCAGACATCTTTAACACCTCACTTACCCTGGAGACAGTTCCCACCTGCCTGAAGACTGCCACCATCATCCCAGTCCCAAAAAGCTCTACAGTGACTGGTCTGAATGACTATCGGCCAGTGGCCCTCACCCCGATAGTCGCTAAATGCTTCGAAAAACTGGTCATGACTCACATCAAAACAACCATCAACATCAACGAGGACCCTCATCAGTATGCATACCGTGAGAACCGATCAACAGAGGATGCAATCTCCTCTGTGGTCCACACTGCGCTCAACCACCTGGAGCAGAAAAACTCTTACGTCCGTATGCTCTTTGTGGACTTCACATCCGCCTTCAACACCATGATCCCCCAAACCCTGATGGACAAACTATCCACACTAGGACTAAGCCCCTCCATCTGCAACTGGGTACTAGACTTTTTAACAAACAGACCACAGTTAGTGAGGATCCACAACCTCTCCTCCTCCACCATAACCCTCAGCACTGGCTCTCCTCAGGGATGTGTGTTGAGCCCCCTCCTGTTTACTCTGCTCACATATGATTGTGCAGCTACCCATCCAGGCTGTCACATTGTAAAGTTTGCAGATGATACAGCGGTGGTGGGATGCATCACAAACAATGATGAGTCCAGCTACAGGCAAGAGGTGGAACACCTGGAGAGCTGGTGCAAAGAGAATAACCTTCACATCAATGTGAAGAAGACAAAGGAGATGATTGTGGACTTCAGAAGGAACAAAAACATCTACACCCCCCTGAACATAAGAGGATCTGCGGTGGAAGTGGTCTCCAGCTACAAGTACTTGGGTGTACACATGAATGACAACCTCAGCTGGAGCAACAACACCACCAGCCTGATCAAGAAAGCTCATCAGAGACTCTACTTCCTCAGACGGCTGAGGCGAGCTGGTCTGGGAAGCTCAGTCCTCACCTCCTTCTACAGGTGTGCAGTGGAGAGCATCCTGTGCTCG
>NW_023632776.1:0-105 GCF_014905685.2 Nematolebias whitei | reverse complement strand
GCTGCAGAAAGAAAAGCTTTGCAGAGAGTGGTGAAGGCTGCACAGAAATCTGTTGGAATCAGTCTCCCCACCATCACAGACATCTACACCTCCAGATGCAGGAAG
>NW_023632775.1:498-1362 GCF_014905685.2 Nematolebias whitei | reverse complement strand
TATGTCTGCCCCACCGTCCAGAAGTGCTTCATGTGTGAGGACACCTTGGAGTGTTACTGACAGGTACGCCTTCTTGGCGACCCCCCTTCTGATAAAGTTACACAGAAACCTCTTGGGTTTTTTCTGACGCTTCTTCACACGTTCAGCCTTGTCTGTGTAATCTCGGTTTGTCTGAACCGACAGCACAGCAGTAGCTGTTTCTGAGTGTTCAGCTTGCGATGACTCGTCATCGTTTGTGTGTGAGTTTACCCCCCCCTCTTCCGATGAGGGGTTGTTGGAGGCAACAACAACAATGTCTTGGTGTGTTTCACCGACATCTTTGATGTTGTCATTCGCGCCCTCAGATGTAATGGTGATTACATCACTGCATAGTGCTCCAGGTTGGTTTCCCGTGTTGGTGTGTTTCAAAGTTTCTAAAAACCTGCGTAGTTTCTCTGTCTCTTCCGAGCTCAGAGGTGTAGGGCCTTGTTTCTGGAACCTTTGTGATTTTTTCGCCTCGGCTCGTTTCGTCCGAGGTGGGGGACGGTTAGGTACGTCTTTTGGGGGTTCCTTTTGGACTTCCCCTGAGAATATGGGTCCTCTTGGATCCCATATCTTTGCGTCCTATGCACACCCCATTTACGATAATCATGTTCATCCTCTGAAAGAGGAGCTTTTTTGTCCCAGCGTGCACCTTCATGACGCGGTTTGTTAGTTTGAAAAGCCTGCTTTTTCTCGCCTTTCTTAGGAGGAGGCGGCGTTGTACGCCTTCCTTCCAGTTCTAGGGAGTGGGGTTTAACCTTTACACCAGGAAACACTTCTATGGGCGTCTTAGCATGAGAACATGCCTCAAACACATTCACAGCACACTGTTTAATCTCATTG
>NW_023632775.1:0-398 GCF_014905685.2 Nematolebias whitei | reverse complement strand
TCTATGGGCGGCTTAGCATGAGAACATGCCTCAAACACATTCACAGCACACTGTTTAATCTCATTGATGGATTTTTCTTTGAAATTCGCCATCATTTGTACTGACAATTTAATGTCAGTGTGGAGATTTTTGCTGAAAACAAATTTAAAACCTTCTCCTTCCTCCATTCCAGTTTCATTTCTGTAACCAAAATAAGCTTGGAAGATTCTTTTGTAATAAACCTTTGGATGTTCATGCTTCCCTTGCGTGACCTTGTCAGCAGCTGGGAAACCAGCAAGTCCCGTGCAGGGGTCGTACTCTCTGATCAAAGCTTCACACAGAAGGTTGTAATCCCTCCTCGTTGCATCAGGTAGACGCTCGATGAAGGTGAACACCTCTCTGTCCGAAGTGAGCCTTAT
>NW_023632774.1:760-1362 GCF_014905685.2 Nematolebias whitei | reverse complement strand
AAGCTTCAATTATGTTGGAGAGCACTTCTTCTGTGCTCCCCCACATCTTTGGCTGCAAGTTTATTTCTTTTATCAGTATTTTGACTGTTTCTTCTTGAGTCATGACAACTGATGGTATCCAGAACCTTTCTTGGGTAACTGCCAACGAAGCACGTCTCCCTCCTCCTTCTCCTTAATTGGCAGTAAAAATCAAACTTCGTTCTCCCCTTTTTTTTTCCTCTTTCATCTGGTTTAGCATGTACAGTTCTTATACATGTTACACAGTGGGGTTTCCACACAATTCTAATCTGACATCCTTTAGGTACCACTGGGATGGTTTTCCTATGGTAGCATGCCAAAAGTCACTTTGCACTCAGATCTTGCTTGCATTTTTTATTTTATTTTTTCAACCAAAGTGAACACCTGATCCTCCTCCAAGACACGTCCTGGTGTTGCTGATGAGGCGTTGTCCATCTGCAACAAGGCACGTGATGCCCAAACAGCCTGCACTCCGATCTGACTGGCACCTTGTCACCAGCTTCTCATGTTGTCCTCTGGGCGGTCCCATCCAGTCCGCAAAGATCAATGAAACATCAAGCTGTAGAGGCAAAAAGACTACTTTC
>NW_023632774.1:0-660 GCF_014905685.2 Nematolebias whitei | reverse complement strand
CTTAATTGGCAGTAAAAATCAAACTTCGTTCTCCTTTTTTTTTTCCTCTCTCATCTGGTTTAGCATGCCCGACACTCGTACATAGGGCACAACTGTCGTGCCCTATCAGGCAGCTTTTTGTGTTTCAAACATGTGAAGTTACTTTGCACTCAGATCTTGCTTGCATCTTTTTTTTTTTTTTACCTAAGTGAACACCTGATCCTCCTCCAAGACACGTCCTGGTGTTGCTGATGAGGCGTTGTCCATCTGCAACAAGGCACGTGATGCCCAAACAGCCTGCACTCAGATCTGACTGGCACCTTGTCACCAGCTTCTCATGTTGTCCTCTGGGCGGTCCCATCCAGTCCGCAAAGATCAATGAAACATCAAGCTGTAGAGGCAAAAAGACTACTTTCAACAAAAAGAGAGAAGAATTAGTTTTCTCTTTAATAACACTTATGAATTGGTACATTTACCCATTTTTCCTTCTCCTGCCTCTGGGATATTGCAGACCCAGACCAATTTTATAACTTGAATTTGACCTGAAATCACTGTCACTGGCTCTAGAGTCCTCAGATCCAGGAGTTGCTCTGACTGGAAGTTCTGCTCTGTCATCAATTTTTAATTGGTTCTTTTTTTTTTCTCTCACAGGCAGCTCTAGAGTAAACACAGCCTGCAACA
>NW_023632773.1:0-1362 GCF_014905685.2 Nematolebias whitei | reverse complement strand
TCGCTAATAAAGCTTACCTGTCAATCACACTTGAAGGAGTCCTCACACGTGAAGCCCTACTGGATGGTGGAGCCGACATGACTATTATGTCAGCCAAACTGTTTGAGGAGCTCAGGACTGCTGCTAACAGTGTTCACAGAGAAATACCTCTCACAGAATGTACTATAGGACTGCAGGGCCTCGCAGAGGCAAGGACAACCCTGACAGCTATAGCTATGGTTCACATGCAGGTTGGCGAGATGACACTATACCACCCGGTACATGTGTCAATGGTTGACTCATTCCCATTTTTGGTCGGCCAGGATTTTATAAATTGCTTTGACGCGATTATAGATTATGGTACACAGACAATGTGGGCTAGAGTGAGCAAACCCCTGCCAATACTCATGCCTCCTGAGACAGTCACAGACTGCCCACCAGCAGGCACTGCAGAAGGCACCGAGGACCTCTCGACAGAGAACACAGTCCCGGTAAGTTATCCTTCAAAAGCATGTGGAACCAAAAACACCCAACCGGTGAACCCGACTCTGACTGAAGTACAAAGCCTCCTTTGCGAGCTGAAACAGTCAGGGCCCACCGAATACTGCCTACCATGGGTAGTTCAAGGTGTAGAGATCCAAGGATCCCACACCAAAGATGCTATACTGTCGTCGGGGACAGATAAACCAGCTATCAAGGATGGAGCCGTGGACAGCCCTAAGAGGTCCTCTGACCCCTCCAGGCTGCTCGCAACTCTGCCAGTACAACCTACAGCCGAGGTAATGGCAGTCACATGTGCACAGGCTACAGCCAAGCCGGCTGACAACACAGTCTCTGTACAACCTGTGCTGACTGACCCAGACATCATCCAACTTCAGAAGTTGGATCCTGCAATAAATTCGATGATGCTGTCTTTGACCGACCCAGAGAAAAACACTCCGTCCGACGCCAACCTGGATTCCAATCCAGACCCTAAAGTCCTCTTTCAGCCGCGCGAACAGCTAAAACTACTCAAGGGCATCCTAACTTTAGCTCATGGAGCGACGTCCTCACCCGTGTTCGTGGTCCCCCATGACCGAAGGGGGGTGACGTTAGTTAGGGGAATGTTACCAGACACGATAACGTGATCAAATCTGACATTCAGAGTGAGTGATGCACCGAAACGTCGTTTTCTAGTTGCTTAATCACTACTTTTGTCAATGTTGAAACGTTGTTTTACTGGTCGCTTAGTCACTGTTTTTGTCGATGTTGAGACATCGTTTTATTGGTTTTTGGTATTGTTTCTGAACACCCCAAGCAAGAATGAATTTTGTGTGTATTTCAGTTAGAGTCTAAGTGTCATAGCTCTGCTCTCTGTCAGCTCCTCTGTCATGCTGCACACTC
>NW_023632772.1:0-1362 GCF_014905685.2 Nematolebias whitei | reverse complement strand
AAACACTCCTACCGAGATGAACACTTTTATACAAGTATCATCAGAATATTGAAGGATGGCTGTTAAAACTATCGTTAATCAGCTGGCAGCTGAAGAGGTCTTCAGACGGCTGTTCTGGGATTGACACGGCACATCACAGTGACGGCTGAGCTGACTTGTCTTCAGTCAGATCACCAAATGTCTGTAGATAAAAGTGGTCCAGACCACCTCTAAAGGTGTTGAAGACCTCCTCAACGTGCTCTGTTTCTGTTCACTCGCTCAAAGTCAAGAGTTTTGCAATGCATTGTGGTCCAGACGGGTTCATGCCTACATCTGGATCTTTAACTCCGAATCAAATTTTTATTTGTTGTTTGTGTATATTTTATATTTGTTATTGTCACTGACCACAAATTATTATTGGTACATATTATTCCAAAGTTTGATGTTTCAGCTGCTCTGCAGTCATTTTGACTCTCAGCGCGTTGAGGACATTTCACTGTTGCAACGTAAATACTAATAACACAAATTTATAATTACATTTTTATATAAACGTCAGTAAAAAGCTGGTGTAAAGGACCAAAACACTAGAGTTCAACGCCAAATTTGAATACAGTAGTCCCTCGTTTATTGTAGGGATCCGTACCCTGAAGTACAAGTAATAGTAGTTTATCTATTTATCTATCTATCTATATCTATCTATATCTATCTATCTATCTGTCTGTCTCTATGTCTCTATCTATCTATGTCTCTATCTATCTGTCTCTATGTCTCTATCTATCTGTCTCTATGTCTCTATCTATCTGTCTCTATATGTCTATGTCTCTATCTATCTATGTCTCTGTCTCACTCTCTCTGTCTCTCTGTCTCACTCTCTGTCTCACTCACTCTCTCTGTCTCACTCTCTCTCTCTGTCTCACTCGCACTCACTCGCTCTGTCTCACTCACTCTGTCTCACTCTCTCTGTCTCAC
Organism: Nematolebias whitei; assembly: GCF_014905685.2. Lineage (NCBI taxonomy): Eukaryota > Metazoa > Chordata > Actinopteri > Cyprinodontiformes > Rivulidae > Nematolebias > Nematolebias whitei. Next base: position 414 of record NW_023632772.1, on the reverse strand, counting down.
TCGCTCTCTCTCTGTCTCTCTCTCTGTCTCATTCGCTCTCACTCTCTCTGTCTCACTCTCTCTGTCTCATTCGCTCTCACTCTGTCTCACTCGCTCTCACTCTCTCTGTCTCACTCTCTGTCTCACTCTCTCACTCTCTCTGTCTCACTCTCTCTCTGTCTCACTCGCGCTTTCTCTGTCTCTCTCTCTCTCTGTGCACGGAGAGCAGCTGATCAGCTGCAGCAGGAAGTTTATCCTCCAGTATGGGCTGCTCAAAGGTGCAAGAGGGGCTAAATAATTTAAAATAATCAATTTAAAATAAATATTTCATGCCGATCGTGCGGCTCATCCATCAATCAGCCACTTGTGTGTCATGTCCAATCTTTAATTTGAAAAACCGCGATAGAGCGAGTCGGCGATAAACAAACCGTGAAG
>NW_023632771.1:0-1362 GCF_014905685.2 Nematolebias whitei | reverse complement strand
GCAGAGTAAACAGGAGGGGGCTCAACACACATCCCTGAGGAGAGCCAGTGCTGAGGGTTATGGTGGAGGAGGAGAGGTTGTGGATCCTCACTAACTGTGGTCTGTTTGTTAAGAAGTCTTGTACCCAGTTGCAAATGGAGGGGCTTAGTCCTAGTGTGGATAGTTTGTCCATCAGGGTTTGGGGGATCATGGTGTTGAAGGCGGATGTGAAGTCCACAAAGAGCATACGACGTAAGAGTTTTTCTGCTCCAGGTGGTTGAGTGCAGTGTGGACCACAGAGGAGATGGCATCCTCTGTTGATCGGTTCTCACGGTATGCATACTGATGAGGGTCCTCGTTGATGTTGATGGTTGTTTTAATGCAAGTCATGACCAGTTTTTCGAAGCATTTAGCAACTATCGGGGTGAGGGCCACTGGCCGATAATCATTCAGACCAGTCACTGTAGAGCTTTTTGGGACTGGGATGATAATAATAAAATAAAATAAAATAAAGGAGCACACAGACTTTATTTCTGAAATTACGAGTCAGCACTTAAACTTCCTAAGTTGGAATGTTAAAGGTTTAAATCATCCAGTGAAGAAAGGTTTTCTCCCATATTAAACAATTTAATACAGATGTGGCGTTTCTACAGGAGACTCACATCAGGAGTTCTGACAACGGGCGTCTCCTGGCATGTTGGAGAGGACAATGCTTTCATTCTCTCTTTCAAGCTAAAGCACGAGGGCTCTCCATCCTGATCAGCCAGAAATCTCCGTTTGAGGCCCATAATGTGGTACCTGATAAGCATGGCAGGTTTGTTATAGTGAGTGGGAAACTCTACAGCACTTTAGTTGCCCTGGTGAATGTTTATGCTCCTAATACAGATGATGAGAATTATTTCTTTAACAACTATTTTCTTCTTTACCCGATCTTAATAAATACTGTCTGGTCCTAGGGGGTGATTTCAACTGTTGGCTAGACCCAGTTTTGGACCGCTCATCTGTTAAAAATAATGTCGTAAGCAAATCTGCATCAGTCATTCAAACCTTTTTATCTGAATATGGACTGTGCAATGTGTGACGTGCATTAAACCCTGATAAGAGGGAGTACTCATATTTTTCACACGTACACAGAACTTATTCAAGAATCCTAAAAAAGTTAAATCTGGTCCTCTGGACATTCAAAAAACAAAACAAAGCAAAGCAAAAAAATGTAACAAAAAAATGTAGAAACGTTTTGTCTCTCATCCTGAGGACTTCCTCAGGCTGAGGTGCTGTATTCAGCTCAGTCTCTTAAATAGCACCTTATCAGAGTGGATCAACCAGTTTTGCTGCTGACAACCAGAACCAGCTGCTCACATGCTCAAGAAGGACCATCAGCCT
>NW_023632770.1:0-1362 GCF_014905685.2 Nematolebias whitei | reverse complement strand
CAGTGTGTGAAACCTTTTAACTTCCGTTTCTCACAGACTGCCGGTACGGAACCCCAGCTCCAGAACCGGTCACATGGACCACAAACGTATTGTCTGTTTTTACCCTGATAAAATTGCAAATGTGATTAACGCCTGTGAAAAAACAAGTTCTGTTACGCGTGAAGGTGTGTATAAATGAAGCCCGTATTGCTCATGTTTTCAGGAGCTCACAGAACTCTGTTTCATGTGCTGTTCCTCCTTCTGCAGAAGAAACCAATACAACTTCACTTTTTATTTTTGTTGAAGTTCTCAGTCTAAAATTTATTAAACAATAGGTTTAATAAACTCCACAATTTTGCGTCACGAACAGGATTCTTCGCTGGTCCGTCCACTTGGTGGACCCAGGACGGGGGCTGATCACCAGGAATCGCAGGATTCTTACCTAAACCTCTACTAGGTTTTTGAGAGCGAGGGAACGTTCTGGTTTTCCATCGGGATGATTCGACCTCGACAGAATCCGAACCAGACTGAGACAACAAAACAACTACTTAAGGTAAACTGAAAAAATTTTGATATATGACGGAGTAGGTTTTAAAAATAAAACCGAGGTAGATTTGTATAAAACAAATCGAGGTAAGTCCCTCTAAAGGACTGAGAAATAAAATGGTGACGAAGTAGGTTTTAAAAATAAAACCGAGGTATAGTTGTATAAACAAATCGAGGTAGGTCCTGATAAGGGACTGAGAAATAAATGGTGGATAATTAAACAAGGAAGCACCAGGAAAATTAAACAAAAATGGGTGCAGGGAAAAGCAAAGTAGAAGATTATATTCCTTGCGGTCCAGAGGCGGACCATATGCGTAGATTACACGGAGATTCGTGTCTCAGTTTTATTTCACAGTGGCATTCTAAATTTAATTTTCCAAAAAATGGTTCTTTTGACCCCGAAGAAATTCAAAAATTAGAAGAACAATTGTTAAAACAAAAACAAAAAAATGTGTAATATGAAGAAAATACCACAGGACATGTTTTTTGCAATGTACAATCATGAGCAAGCGTTTAAATTATGGAAAAACCAGTCCAAATCCCTAACACAAAAAACAGCATCTAAAATGTACCAAATGACTCAAAAAGTTGGAAAGGCAACCAAATTGGCTCTAAAAAAATGAGACAATGACAAATTCACAAAAAAACATCAGAAACTCAGGCAGAAAATAAAGAGAAATCGCTTAAGGACAAATTAAATGTGTCTTTCTCTTCTTCTCCTCTCTCCGGAGTCCTGTGGACCTCTGTCTCCCACGGTACAGCTGTACCCCTCTCTGGCTGGTTTCACTGTAACGGCAAAGAAAAAGAAGGAAAAATCACAAAAACTACCCATTAAAG
>NW_023632769.1:0-1363 GCF_014905685.2 Nematolebias whitei | reverse complement strand
TGTAGTGAACTTGACCTGATGTCAAAACTAAGCCTAAGGTCAAAACCCTTGACCTTAAGAACCTTGTGGGACAGAAACTGTCATTTCATTGATTTGAATCCAGAAATACAGGTTCACCCATCCTGAGACTTTCTTTCTTGAAAATCAAGTGAAAGAACACTCTCTTTTTATTATCATTACTATTTTACAAATGTTGATAATCAAAGTGTCTTAGTTCAAACCATTTTAGATGTTGCAGTGAACTAATCAATTTTATTAACTGTGAAACAGTGTAATGATTTTTTAATCCTCATGCAAAGTTAGAATTCATGTTAAGGCCTGTTACAGAGTAATCATGTATTTTCTGATTTCTGTCTTTGAATGAGCAAGTGTAAGTTTTGTCCAAGGTCGGAGTCGAAGCAGACATGTGTCTTGTTTTAAAATCCTCTCAGACGTAAACAGAGGAGTTGGCACCTGTTTCTCCAAACTCGCCAAAATATTTCTCTCGCCTGTCTGAGGACAGTTTTAATCTGTTCCATAACAATTCTTGCTGTTTTCTGACTTCTAGTAACCTCTTACATCACAAAACACACCCCTGTCTGGTTGATATTGACCAATCAGGGACGCCCAAATATACTGGAAATAGAGCTCTTTAAAATGCCGGTACTTCCTAGTTCTCTCAGTTCGGTAAAGGCGCGGAGAAGTTCTGAGATGTTCGCAGTTCTGTGAAGTCGTTTGGGAGAACAGAAGTCCAGCCATGATAAGGCTCTTCCGAGTTGGATTATAACATCTTCCACCTCTGAGTGGAACTTCTGAAGGACTCCACTCATGTGAAGTCCACTTGCTGAGGTGAGCTGGTGTCGGACGGAATCTCGTCACTACTTCGGATGAGTCACAGCCATCCTATGGAGACGCTGGACAGGTAGCGTTAACTGGAACTCCATATCTGCTGATTCATCTTCAGAAAGGTAATGAGTCAAGTTTCCTACCAAGCGTACCGAGGAAAAGCTGGGTTCGAATGGAGAGTGTCGGTTCTGGTCAACACTCCCCCTCACACACCATCTTTTACTCCCTTTAAACTTCATTTCCATCTTTAAATTCTTCTCTCAAGTAGAAATCCTTCCAGATAATTTAGAAATGTCTGTGTAAAGTGCTCATCCACCACCGTGTGGATAATTGATCATAATTGTACAGTTTTCATTAATGTCTGTGGTGAAGCAACGGAAAATCATGGCCGTATGGTTTTCCTGGTTGTAAAGCTGGTTGATTATGTTGTTATTTTCATATTTTGCCAAATTAATGTAAATGTTTGATGTTAAACTTTGATTCTGTAAAATAAATGACCGCATTCATTTTGATGGGTCAAAGATAAATGACGTCTCAC
>NW_023632768.1:0-1363 GCF_014905685.2 Nematolebias whitei | reverse complement strand
ATATATATGTATGTATATAATTTAGATGTGTTTCCTATGATCATCATGCTCAATAATCCAGTTAGATAAATCTAACAAAGTTAAATCATGTCCTCTGGACGGATTCTTCTTGTTGAAACGTTTTGTCTTTTATCTTTACGACTTCTTCAGTCTGAGGAGCTGCAATAAACTCAGCCTCATAAGCAGCACCTTCTCATAACCAATTTAGACATGTTCCTGTTTTTAGTATTTTACATCACTTTATAATGTAGTTTGTTTTTGTTTCGTTTTTATATCATTCTTTTTAGTTGTTCATTCAACCTTTATTTATTCAGGTTAGTCCCACTGAGCCTCTGGAGCTCATTTACAAGAGACCTGCTTTTAACAAAGAATGATGACAACAAAAACAACAGTAGACAATCATAAAGTAAAGCAAACAAACTGAGAAGAATAAATGAAAGAAAATGGTATTTAAAAAGGAAACAAAAAACAGGTAGATTATAAAGCGATGTAGAAAACTAAAAACAGGAACATGTCTGCGTTGGTTTTTGCCAGGAACTTAGATGTTTGAAGCCACTTAGAGAGGTCAAGGTCGAGAGCTTCAGATCTTTTTGTAAGATATTCCAGGAAACAGGAGTGGAGTAGGAGAAGGCCCTTTTGCCTAGTTCAGTCCTCACTGAGGAGACACTGCAGGTAATAATGTCCTGAGAGCGCACGCTGTAGCTGCACTCACGCAGAGACATATAGGAGGAGATGTATGAAGGCAGCAGACCAAGAAGTGATTTAAAGATGAAAATGTACCAGTGAGAGAGTCTGCGTGAAGTTAATGATGTCCAGTTAACCAGTGAATACAGGGTGCAGTGGTGGGTATGGTAGTTACAGCCAGTTATGAATCTTAGTGCACCGTGATGAACTGCATTTTACTTTTGATATTTATTTACTTTTCATTTTATATGCTTTTATATGATTGCCTATTGTTGTCTGTACCTCATCTGTGTTCTTAGTTTAAATCAGGTCTCTCTTGTAAATGAGTCCTCGTGACTTAATGAGACTAACTTGTATAAATAATAGTTGACTAAACAGTGGATCAATTAATTTGCTGGTGACGGACAAAATTAGTTGTTTTAGCTTGAATAACTAGTCCCAATAATCTCCCACTCAGCATGTTTTACTTTCAAAATGGCTACAGACAAAAATAATAATAATAGAAAAAATGTGATGTAATGTAAAAAAAACATGAGACTAAAAGCAACAGCTATAATGTAATTAAGGCACGAAATGAATCAATGACAAATCACAACTAATCATGGAAAATTGTGAGTCAAATGACTACAAAGTATTAAAGAATACTGACTTTATTGTGTACTTTTCTTGGTGTTTGCAT
>NW_023632767.1:0-1364 GCF_014905685.2 Nematolebias whitei | reverse complement strand
CCACATGCCATGGTGTCCTTGAGCGCTTATATAGCTGCCCACTGCTCCACCTAAGTGTATCTCACATGTGATGGATTAAATGCAGAGAACTAATTTAGTCATTGTATGGAAGCATACTCTGTCATATAAAAAAATCACTGTAATGCCACTTTAATGGGTGATATGTGATTTATCTGTGCTGCTGATTATCTATGCTGCTGATTATCTCATGCTGCTGTATGAGCAGCAGTCTGCTCACACAGACTCATGTTCGGGCTGCTTTTGTTACGCTGTATTGTTTTACATTATTAGTGTTTATGTCACGACCAGGTTTTTGGATTCTTAATAAGCCAGACACAAGAGTGCAAAAACAAGAACAATTTTTACTTATTTTGGTTGCTGGATAGGCAGCACGGTGGTGCAACTGGTAGAGCTGCTGCCTCTCAGTGAGCAGGTCCCTGGTTCAAACCCCGGTCCAGGTGCCTTCTGGGTGGAGTTTGCATGTTCTCTCCGTGCATGCGCGGGTTTTCTCCGGGTGCTCCGGTTTCCTCCCACAGACCAAAAACATGCATGTTAGGCTGATTGGTAACTCTAAATTGTCCCTAGGTGTGAGTGAGAGAGTGAATGGTTGTTTGTCTCGTTTGTCTCTATGTGGCCCTGTGATGGACTGGAGACCTGTCCAGGGTGTACCCCGGCCCTCGCACAGTGATTGCTGGACATGGGCACCGGTGACCCCCGTGACCCAAAATGGAAGAAGCGGGTAAAGATAATGGATGGATGGGATGGTTGCTGGATGAAGTGTCAGGAGCAGTTGTGATGACAGGTCCTCACAGCTGGATGGGAGAGCGTCACCTGTCAGCATGGCATGGCAGAGATGACGTGGAGCAGAGCAGCTGCAGGATTGAGCCAAGCGTGAATAGAAGGGGTGTCCAAGTCAAGTCAACTTTATTTATAGAGCACATTTAAAACAGAACCTGTTATCAAAGTGCTTAACAACAGCAACAATCGATGAGTAAATTAAAGAGAAAAATATATAAACATATATATACAATACACTAATAATAATAACTGAAGAATTAATAAAAAGCAACAATAACAGAAGCGTGGTCCAGTATAAAAGCAGGGGCCAGGCACAGGGGGACATATTTCCAATAATAATAATCCAGGGAAGGTGATCCATGAGTCGTGGTCGAGGTAATAATAAGTAAGGTCGGTACCATAGTCAGAAGGCAGAATCCAAAAACCAGGAAGAGGCAGGCAGATGAAGAATTCGAGGTGCAGGCGTGAGGTCGTAGTCCAAAACACAAGGCTCGAGGTTCAGGCAAGAAAACAAGGAGCAATGAAGGCTTGACTTTCAGGGACCATGAGAGGTTTAATAATTTGGC
>NW_023632766.1:0-1364 GCF_014905685.2 Nematolebias whitei | reverse complement strand
GCAGGGCTCAAACAGGTTCTAGAACCACTCCCGAAAGAGACTCAATGTGTAAAGTTTCAAAATGGTACCCGAGTATACCAAGTGATAGGGACACCATGGTCTATAGAGGCAGATGCGTTACTGGTGTTTACAAATCATAAGTACAAAATCCATAACTCAACCTACAGAAAAGCTTTAAAGAAAGTAGCTGGTAGGGAGTACCAAGTTGAAATAAAACAACTCACCGGTGGACCACATGGCGAAGAGCCAAAAACAAGAATGACCAGTGGAGCTGATGCTCCGTACTATGCGATAATACACATCCCAATTCGAAGCTATAAAGAAGCAACCGATGAGACCAGGTATCTCAAGGAAATGTTAGAAGCTCTGCAGAAAGGGGTGTTCCGAGCCATAGAGCTCGGCTTCAGGCGCATAGTGATCGGAATAGATGGGCTTCGGTCCCATCATTTGCAGTGGGAAACGGCTGAGAGAATAGCAGTCAATTCAATGACGTATCTGGCCAAAGACATGCCAGCAGAAGCCCACTTAAAAGAAATGATTATAGTGACCCCCACACATCTAGATGAAGATCGAAAATCCAGAGTCGTGGCCGCAATGACAAAACGAGAAGAGAAACCAATTAAAGAACCCCTAAAGTTAGGGAAAGAACACACAGAAAAATCATCGACACCGGGATCATCACAGGGAGCCAAGAAGAGTGAAGACCCGTTAAGGATCAGTCCTCAGGGGTCAAAAATGTCCCTGACCTCATCTACAGAAAATGACCTAATAAATACAACCACAAGACGACGCAGAAGCGGAGCAGAATCACGAGAGGGACAGCCAAAGAAAGAGACAGTAACAAAAATCCAACTCCTTCGGCACTTAACAAAAATACAACCCCTAAACATAGAGAGTGAGGAGGATAACGACGAAAGTTCTCAGGAAGAACTAGAGGCAGACTCGAGTCAGGAAGAGACCGATGACGAAGGTAGTGCCAGTCTAGGATCAATAGCAGGCCAATACGACGGTCCAGTTAAGCCATTAAGAATAGGACAAAGAAAAGGACAAAAGAAGGGAGTGGAAATACTGGACGTACATAGGGTATCAGAAAGATTAGCCAGGGACTTGAGTTGGGGCCCGGTACAGGCGAGTGATGGGCGTCGAACTTACATCCCTGAAGCTGGCCAAAATCACTATGACATTCCACCAGTATGGGCAGACAGGTCAGAAGAGACAGTGGAACTGACTGTTAAAGCTACCTTGGGAGAGTGGGCCAACATTTTGATGATGCCCTCATACCCCACATTGGCAGCCCACAAACCCCTAACTAGTAACTTTAGGACCGCTTATTTAGGGATAGTACATGATGTGATGCTGAGAAG
>NW_023632765.1:0-1364 GCF_014905685.2 Nematolebias whitei | reverse complement strand
GGATTGGATCGGCCCCATCCCTAATCACCGCTGCTCCAAAATAAACACGAGACGCTCGCATGACACAACAGTCGAAAGCGAATGTGGTCCGCAGAACGAGTCCAGTGAAATAACTCGTTTTCAGCCTGAGCTGCACGCTTCTCACTGCAGCGGTGTCAAACGCGCGCTCCCGCGATGCCAACAGCCTTCATTCAAATGGCGCTGCATTGATGAAGGCGCGCACACCGCTCCCCAGCGCTCGCTGGCTCGCATCAGCATAAATGTGAGACCGCAGAACGAGTCCAGTTATAAACCTCGCTCTCAGCAGGAGCGGCATGCGTCTCACCGCAGCGGTGTCAAACGCGCGGATGATTAAAAGCTGTTCTGTCCCCAAAACCTTTGTGACAGCAAGAGATGGCTGCAGCGTACATTTTAATCGTGCTGAACGCCAAATTTCTGTCCGTCAGGTGCTGCAGAAAGGACAGCACGCCACCTAGTGGACATGAGGTGGCCTCTACACCTTTCTCTGTACACCAGCACTGAAAAGCTGTCCACTTTGATGTGTACAGCGCTGTGGTGGATGCAGCACGTGAATCCTGGATTGTGCGCACTACATCTTGTGGGAAACCCATCCTCTCTAAGCGGATCCGCTCAGCGGCCAGACCCACAGGTGCTGGCCTATTTCTGGGTAACTCCTGATCGCTCCTCCCGCCTGGAGGAGAGAGTCCTCCCTCCACGGCAGTTTCCTCGGGCGCCCCGATAACAGGCGTCGTAGAACTGGGAACCATGGTACGTTCACGCACTTGAGAGCCACCAGGAGAGCTGTCAATCCCTCCTCCTGAACTCGGTTCAGAAACCGTAAAATCAGAGGAGGTGGGGGGAACGCGTAAAGAAGCGTTTTGGGCCATGGGCTGTGGGCAAACACGTCCACCCCCAGCGGTGGTTCGTCTCGCGGGCTCAGTGAAAACCATAGTTGACACTGAGCGTTTTCTCGTGCCGCAAACAGGTCCACAGCCGCTTTGCCAAATTTCTGCCATGTCTGGGCCATCAGATCAGGGTGGAGAGTCCAGTCCCCGTAATGCAGATCGCCCCTGGACATCACATCTGCCCCTTTGTTCAGAACACCGGGGATGTACACTGCTCTGATGGAGAGCAGATTTTGATGTGCCCAACACAGTAGTTTTCTCGCAATGTGTAACATTTGGGCTGAGCGCACACACCCCTGCCGGTTTAAGTACGCAGCAGTAACCTTGTTGTCTCTGTCAATCAAAACGTGTTGATTCTGTAGCACAGGAGCAAAGTGTTGAATCACATTCAGACCCGTGCGACATTCCAGAACGTTTATATGAGCTGTTGTGTGAGAAGGCCACAGCGCCCCTACAGCT
>NW_023632764.1:0-1364 GCF_014905685.2 Nematolebias whitei | reverse complement strand
GTACATATACGAGATATATGCATACAATTTTCACGAGTTCCTCATCTTTCTGACTGTGTAATGTCGTGCATTGAATTTTAACAGAAATGCGAACGAGAGACGTTATTATCTTTGACCCATCAAATGAATGCGGTCATTTATTTTCAGAATCAAAGTTTAACATCAAACATTTACATTAATTTGGCAAAATATGAAAATAATAACAGACAAGTTTCACAAATAATGAGCTTCAATCACGCGGCGGTGATTGAGGACTTTGCTTCAGATATTTCTAAAATATCTGTACTGATTTTAAGAGAAAACAGAGTTTAAGATGGAGATGGAGATTTATCTTACAGAGAGATTTGTGAGGGAATTAATCTGTTTGACCAGAAAACGTGCACGCTCCATCAGATATCAGCTGGCCTCCGGTACACTTAGTCGAAAATAGAACCCTCTACCTGGTTGACGATGGAATCAGCGTCGGAGTAGGTTCCTTTCTGACTCTTTCAGCGTCTCCGTGAGAACTGCCAAACCCTCAGAGAGTCGTACGTGTTGTTCAAACAGAAATTATAATCCCAACATCGTCACTGCATTCTGTATTCCAACGGAAGCACTCTGGGCTTCAGACATCAGAGTTTTCCCCATCAGACATCAGAGTTTTCAGACTCTAGAACTTCTTCAGAACCTCCATCACTCTGAGACTCTTACTCTCTATCACTCCCAGACTCTGCGTCTCAGCTTCTTGCAACTCTTCAGCCTCTGCATGAACTGGGAAGTTGCCACATTTTAAATGGGTCGACTTCCGGGTCATTTGAGAGCTTTTTGATTGGTCGATGGACCAGAAATAGAGGTGTGGTTTGTGATGTAAGATGTTATCATAAGTCGAGGTCAGAGAATGAGATTGTTCAACAACTAACAGAAAGATAATTGCAGAAAAACCAGACTTCGTGGCGTCTCCCTCTTATTATCTTCTGAAAAAATTTAAACATGACATTTTTCCTCGGTAAACATTTTAGTTGACCGAAACCGACCTTTAACATACTTACAAAACTTGGCTCATTTCAGACAGAAAATCAAGAAATGCATATTAACCTGATTTCTTCTTTAAATGAGGAATAAAAATCATTACTTACTGTTTATGTAAAATAAAAATGAGTAGTTCTCTTCAACCTGTAAACATTGAGTGAACTAACACAATTTGATTATCAAACATTTGTAAAACAGTGATGATTATAAAAATTGTCTTTTCTGCTTGATTAATTCAAGAAAGAAAGTCACCAGATGGCTCAAACTGTATTCAGATCAATGAAATAACAGTCTCTGTCCATCTGATAGATTTGAGGTCATCAGGGTCAGATCAGGGTCAGATCAGGTTCACTACA
>NW_023632762.1:687-1364 GCF_014905685.2 Nematolebias whitei | reverse complement strand
AAAGGGACCACACTGCTAATGGGACCACTCTGCTAACAGGACCACAGTACTAACAGGACCACTCTGTTAACAAAACCTCACTGCTAACAGGACCACTCTGCTAACAGAACCTCACTGCTAACAGAACCACTCTGCTAACATGACCACTTTGCTAACAAAACCTCACTGCTAACAGGACCACACTGCTAACGGGACCACTCTGCTAATGGGACCACACTGCTAACGGAAGCACTCTGCTAACAGGACCACTCTTCTAACAGAACCTCACTGCTAACAGAACCACTCTGTTAACAGGACCACACTTCTAACAGGACTTCACTGCTAACAGGACCACACTGCTAACAGGACCACTCTGCTAACGGGACCACTCTGCTAACGGGACCACTCTGATAACGGGACCACTCTGCTAACAGGACCACTCTGCTAACAGGACCACACTTCTAACAGGACCTAACTGCTAACAGGACCTAACTGCTAACAGGACCACTCTGCTAACAGGACCTCACTGCTAACAGGACCACACTGCTAACGGGACCACACTGCTAACGGGACAACTCTGCTAACGGGACAACTCTGCTAACAGGACCACACTTCTAACAGGACCACTCTGCTAACAGGACCACTCTTCTAACAGGACCACTCTTCTAACAGGACCACACTTCTAACAGGACCACACT
>NW_023632762.1:0-677 GCF_014905685.2 Nematolebias whitei | reverse complement strand
AAAGGGACCACACTGCTAATGGGACCACTCTGCTAACAGGACCACAGTACTAACAGGACCACTCTGTTAACAAAACCTCACTGCTAACAGGACCACTCTGCTAACAGAACCTCACTGCTAACAGAACCACTCTGCTAACATGACCACTTTGCTAACAAAACCTCACTGCTAACAGGACCACACTGCTAACGGGACCACTCTGCTAATGGGACCACACTGCTAACGGAAGCACTCTGCTAACAGGACCACTCTTCTAACAGAACCTCACTGCTAACAGAACCACTCTGTTAACAGGACCACACTTCTAACAGGACTTCACTGCTAACAGGACCACACTGCTAACAGGACCACTCTGCTAACGGGACCACTCTGCTAACGGGACCACTCTGATAACGGGACCACTCTGCTAACAGGACCACTCTGCTAACAGGACCACACTTCTAACAGGACCTAACTGCTAACAGGACCTAACTGCTAACAGGACCACTCTGCTAACAGGACCTCACTGCTAACAGGACCACACTGCTAACGGGACCACACTGCTAACGGGACAACTCTGCTAACGGGACAACTCTGCTAACAGGACCACACTTCTAACAGGACCACTCTGCTAACAGGACCACTCTTCTAACAGGACCACTCTTCTAACAGGACCACACTTCTAACAGGACCACACT
>NW_023632761.1:0-1364 GCF_014905685.2 Nematolebias whitei | reverse complement strand
AGGACCTGAGGAGACCAGATGTTGTAGGTTTTAGAGGACCTGAGGAGACGAAATGTTGGAGGTTTTAAAGGACCTGAGGAGACGAGATGTTTGAGGTTTTAAAGGACCTGAGGAGACCAGATGTTGGAGGTTTTAGAGGACCTGAGGAGACGAGATGTTGGAGGTTTTAGAGGACCTGAGGAGACCAGATGTTGGAGGTTTTAGAGGACCTGAGGAGACCAGATGTTGGAGGTTTTAGGGGACCTGAGGAGACCAGATGTTGGAGGTTTTAGAGGACCTGAGGAGACCAGATGTTGGAGGTTTTAGAGGACCTGAGGAGACCAGATGTTGGAGGTTTTAGAGGACCTGGGGAGACCAGATGTTGGAGGTTTTAGAGGACCTGAGGAGACCAGATGTTGGAGGTTTTAGAGGACCTGAGGAGACCAATTGTTGGAGGTTTTAGAGGACCTGAGGAGACCAGATGTTGGAGGTTCTGGAGGCAAAGTTGTCACATTCTGCTCTGATAGCTGCTCAACAATCCTGGTTGTTCTTTGTTGTAAAGAAGCAGATGTTGTTCTAAAACTTGTACATACGTTTCTGCTGGATGGAGTCTTTCCAGATGTGTGAGTCACCCATACCAGAGGCACTTATGCACCCCCATATCATCAGAGAAGCAGACTTTTGAACTGTGCTGATAACAGGTTGGATGGTCCCTCTCTTCTTTAGTCTGCGGTTTACGAACAGAATTCCAGATTTGAACCCGTCTGACCTCAGAACAGTTCTGAACTTCACCTCCGTCCATTTGAAGTGAGCTCTGGTCCAGAGAAGACAGCAGCGGTTCTGGATGGTGGTCTCATCGGGCTTCTTCTTTGCCTGATAGAGCTTTAAGCAGTCTATGGATGAGTTCCTGAGCCCTGTTGACCTTCAGCCTTGAACTCTGAGCTCAGACGTTTCTACAGATTCTTCTAATCTGGTGATGAGATTATGAACTGCAGATGATGGAGATTCAGTCTTAACAATTTTCCGTTCATGAACTTTATTCTGAAGTTATTCAAATTAATCTGCAGTTTTTCTTCTGAGACCAGTGAACCTCTGCCCATCTTCACCTCTGAGACATTTGGTCCAGTGCTAACTTCTCCATGTCGTGTCAAATGTCCTCCAGCTGTTTCTGATTAAACCATTTACATTTACAGCATCTGGTTGCTCCTGGACAACTTTAATGGGACGAGCTACTGCCAGAAAATTCAAATTGACCACGTTATCCCAACACTGGTCCAACCTTTGACATTTAATATGTGTTCCACTATGAAACATTCAGTCAGTACACTGTGTTTTATGGTCATTTTGTACAACGTTTACTTTTTCAGGCGTTGTTTAATGAAAGA
>NW_023632760.1:0-1364 GCF_014905685.2 Nematolebias whitei | reverse complement strand
ACACACACACACATATAAATGATATCTCTGATGAACCAGATTCTACAAAAACATCTATATTCAAATTTTATAGGTTTTCATCATCACGCACATATGTATATAAATGCACACATATATATGCACACATACATACATATATATATGTATATATGTATATATGTATATATACATATTTATATGTATATACACGCACATATGTATATAAATGCACACATATATATGCACACATACATGCAGGCGATGATTTCCAAAGGGGGGACTGTAGTGAACTAAGCCTAAGGTCAGGATTTGACCTTAAGGACCATATGGGACATAACTTGTCATTTCATTGATTTGCATCCAGAAATACAGGTTGACCCATCCTGAGACTTTCTTTCTTGAATCAATCAAGTAAAAAAAAGACTATTCTCTATTATCATTACTATTTTACAAATGTTTGATAATCAAATTGTGTTTTAGTTCAAACCATTTTTAAATGTTGAAGTGAACTAATCATTTAAATCAACTGTGAAACAGTAATAATGATTCTTAATCCTCATTCAAAGAAGAAATCAGGTTAATATGCATTTCTTGATTTTTCTGTCTTCAATGAGCAAAGTTGTAAGTGTGTTAAAGTTCAAGCTTCGGTCACCTAGAAAGTTTACTGAAAAGAAATGTCATGTTTAACTTTTACAGCGAGATACAGGAGAGGTGGCTCCACGAAGTCTGGTTTTGCCATGATATCTTTCTGTCTGTTCTTAAACAATTTGAATCTTTTCCTTGACTTTTAATAACACCTTACATCACAAACCACACCTCTGCTTTGGTCCATCCACCAATCAAAAAGCTCTCAAATGAACCGGAAGTGACCCTTCATAAAAAGGTTGGCACTTCCTAGTTCAAAGAGAAGAGAGTTAATCTCAGTCTTGAAGATGGAGCAGCAGTTCAAGTGAAGAGAGCAGAAGAGTTCCAGAAGAGTTCTGGTAGAGAGTTCAAGAGTTCAGGAGTTTTGGAATCCAGAATGCAGAGAGTTTGGGAGTTCATGAATGCAAACGCAGGCATTCATGGATGCTGCTAAACCAAACAAGCTGAACCAGAGACGATTTTGGGAATTATAACTTCTGTTTGGATAACCTCGCACGGCTCTCGAGGTATTTGGCTGTTCTCACTGAGACGCTGAACAGTGGTTGGAAGTGAGACTCCACGCCGGAACTGATCTATCTTCAGAAAAGGTAAAAGTCGACCTTCACCAAAAGTGTACTGTTTGGGACAAGCTGATTTCCGAAGGAGCGTGCACGTTCTGGTTAAAACAGACAAATTCCCTCACACATCTCTCTGTAAGATAAATCTCAATTTTCCATCTTTAAACTCTCCTTTCTGCTAGA
>NW_023632759.1:0-1364 GCF_014905685.2 Nematolebias whitei | reverse complement strand
AAAAAATTAGCATATTGTGATAAAGGTAATTATTTTCCATAATTACCTTTATCACAATATGCTAATTTTTTGAGAAGGACCTGTAAATAACTTCAACTGGCACCTGCGTTTGTCTCACTTCGTCATAATATTTCTCTGTCCGTACTAACCGTTCGTAAACATTCCTGCTGTCTCTTGACTTCTAGTGACCCTCTTGACATCACTAGAACCACCCCCCTGCTGGTTGTTTCAACCAATCAGGAAGTACCACATAACAGGAAGTGTATACCCCTTTAAAAGGAACACTTCGTGGAACTATTCAGTTCGGTCTTGTAACTCAGTTCGGTCCTAGAGTTTGGTCCTGAAGTGCAGTCCTGGAGTTCAGTCCTGGAACTCGGAGTCTTCACGAGTTTTAGTCTCTTCTAAGTCTTGCTGGAACTTTCGGTCAGAGATGAGACTCACTTAAGCAGCGGATGGATGGGACCATGTGCCAAGGGGTCCATCCATTTAATGGAGTCACAGCTTGCATCGCTGTGCATTCAACCCGAGCAGTAAATGCTCCACTTCTAAGGAAGCTTATTCGGTGGAACTGAGTACTTTGCATTTATTCTGATGACCCCCAGCTACTTTAACCGGAGACGCTGGAAAAGGAGCGTACTAATGGACTTCTGTTCCGGAGTGGAGGTATCCCCCATCTAAGGTAACAAAGTCGCTGCACGTCCTGAAGTGTACCGGAAAGCTGAGGGGGATGTCGGAGGAAGGGTGCAATGTCCTGGTTCCACACATAGCTTTCATACCTTTTTAAATCTTTAAACTTCTATTTCTCCTCTCTTAACCTTGCTATTTGCCAGTAATCTAGATGCCTTCAGAGGTGAATCAGCCTCAATCAGTAATGTTCTGTTGTTTTGTTAGTAAAGCGTGCCAAGTTTATTAATCAGAAACAGATCAGCAAATCAATGTGTACATGTTTTGATGTTAAATTTTGATTCTGTTAAATAAATGACAGCATTTATTCTGATGGGTCAAAGATAAAATGGCGTCTCATGTCACTGATTAAACAATCCACTCACAGTTATCTCGGTCACATGGCAGAAGTTTAACTCGAAAAAGAAAATAATCCGTTGTAAATAAACAATTAATATTCTTTGTGCTTGAACTGGCTTTAAGAATAATTAATTAGTAGTGTGTCCCCAGCAAAGCTGTCCTGACATACTACACTATTTTACGCTGGGTAACACCATTCTGGTATTGCTGCATTATCTTTCTGCACAACAATGGTGGAATTGGTGATCCTCTTACCATCTTGGCTTCTGAGAGACACGACACTCTAAGAAGCTCTTTTTATACCCAATCATGTTGTCAATTGACCTAATTAGTGTTAATTG
>NW_023632758.1:0-1364 GCF_014905685.2 Nematolebias whitei | reverse complement strand
AGCAGCCAATTAGAGGAGGAGCTGCAGGTAGTGGAACTCTCACAGTATCCCCCCCTCAAGGATCGCCCCCAGGCGATCGGAGACGTTTCTCGGGGTGGTTACGGAAGAACGTTGTAATGAGGCTGGGGTCCAGGATAAAAGACGGGGGGATCCATGATCGTTCTTCCGGACCGTAACCCTCCCAGTCAACCAGATACTGGAACCCACGTCCTCTGCGTCGTACGTCGAGGATGGTTCGGACACTAAAAGCAGGATGATTGTCGATAAGTCGGGCGGGTGGAGGGAGGTCGGCAGGAGGGCACAAAGGACTGACGGCCACCGGCTTAACCTGGGAGACGTGAAAAGTGGGATGGACCTTCATAGAACGAGGGAGACGAAGGCGTATAGCAGAGGGATTTATGATGGCAATGATGGGAAAAGGACCAATGAACCGGGGCGCCATCTTTCTGGGTGTGTCCTTGAGCTGGATATCCTTAGTGGAGAGCCATACCTCTTGGCCCACCTGGTACGAAGGAGCTGGTGTACGGTGGCGATCAGCAAATTGCTTAGCTTGAGCAGAAGCACGAGTCAAGGCCGTCTTAGCCTGTCGCCAGACACGTCGACATCGGCGAAAATGGCGTAGTACCGACGGGACAGAGATGTTAGTCTCCTGGCTGGGGAACAAGGGAGGGATATAGCCGAGGGAGGCCTCAAAAGGGGACATACCTGTGGCGGATGACTTGTGGGAATTGTGGGCATACTCCACCCACACTAGGTGCTGGCTCCAGGCTGAGGGATCCTTCTCGGCGACACAACGGAGAGTGGTCTCAAGGTCTTGATTGCAGCGCTCAGCCTGGCCATTGGATTGTGGATGGTGACCCGAAGTGAGACTGGAGGTGGCCCCTAACGTTTTGCAGAAAGCCTGCCAGACTTGGGAGGCGAATTGAGGACCACGGTCCGAGACCACATCGGAGGGAATCCCATGAATCCGGAAGACATGCTGGATAAGGAGTTGGGCGGTGTCGAATGCAGATGGGAGCTTAGGCAGGGGAACAAAATGAGCCGCTTTCGAGAACCTGTCAACAATGGTCAAGATGGTGGTGTTACCTTCACTGGGAGGTAGACCCGTGACAAAGTCCACCGAGATGTGTGACCAAGGACGACTAGGAACAGGCAGAGGTTGCAGCAAACCAGCCGGTGGTTGATTACTGGACTTGTTGCGAGCACAGGTGGGACAGGCGGCTACGAACTCCTTCACATCGGCGGTGAGGGTGGGCCACCAGAAATGACTCCTTGTGAGAGAGAGCATACGGGACAAACCGGGATGACAGGAAAACTTGTGAGTATGAATCCAGTGCAGTACCTTGGCTCTCATGTTAGAGGGA
>NW_023632757.1:0-1365 GCF_014905685.2 Nematolebias whitei | reverse complement strand
TGGTTAGATGGTCTCTTTGGTACGCCCCTCCTCCTTTGCCTGCCCTCTTAATTGTTGACAGTCTTGTCAAACTGGTTTAAAACAACAAAGTCTGTGCTCAATAATCCAGGTATTAAATACAACATTTTTCAATGAGGTTATCTGGACAGTTTCATTTTTGTGCTAAAACGTTTCGCCTTTGATTCGGAAAGCTTCATCAGTCAAGGACACACACAACAAAATTGATTCTTCCCCCAAAAGATTACTCCAACATGGAACAAACCATTTCTGCTTGTGATTAGATGGTCTCTTTGGTACGCCCCTCCTCCACTACCGGCCCTGTTAATTGTTGACAGTCTTGTCAAACTGGTTGATAAATGTGGGATTTTATACCTGGATTATTAAGCACGGACTTTGTTGTTTTCAGTCAGGTCATCTGGACTGTTTCATTTTGTGCTGAAACGTTTTGCCTTCGATCCGGAAGGCTTCATCCGTCAAGGAAACACACGACAAAACTGGTTATTCCCACAACAGCTTACTCCAAAGTGGATCAAACCAGGTCTGCTTGTGATTAGATGGTCTCTTTGGTACGCCCCTCCTCCATTACCGGCCTACTTCCTTGTTGACATTCTTGTCAACATGGTTGAAAAGAACACATTCCAAGCTCAATATACCAGGTATAAAATCCAACATTTTTCAGTCAGGTCATCTGGACAGTTTCATTTTTGTGCTGAAACGTTTCGCCTTCGATCCCGAAGGCTTCATTAGTCAAGGAAACGCACAACAAAACTGATTCTTCGCCCAACAGCTTACTCCAAAGTGCAAAAAACCAGTTCTGCTTGTGATTAGATGTTCTATTTGGTATGCCCCTCCTCCATTGCTGGCCCTCTTCCTTGCTGACACTCCTGTCAAACTGGTTGAAAACAACTAAGTCCATGCTCAATAATCCAGGTGTAAAATCCAACATTTTTCATTCAGGTCATCTGGACAGTTTCATTTTTGTGCTGAAAAGTTTTGCCTTAGATCAGGAAGGCTTCATCAGTCAAGGAAACACACAACAAAACTAATTATTCCCCCAACAGCTTACTCCAAATTGGAACAAACTAGTTCTGCTTGTGATTAGATGTTTTATTTGGTACGCCCCTCCTCCATTGCCGGCCCTCTTCCTTGTTGACAGTCCTGTCAATCTGGTTGAAAACAACAAAGTCCGTGCTCAATAATCCAGGTATTAAATACAACATTTATCAGTCAGGTCATCAGGACAGTTTCATTTTTGTGCTGAAACGTTTCACCTTCGATCCTTAAGGCTTCATCAGTCAAGGAAACGCACAACAAAACCGATTCTTCAACCAACAGCTGACTCCACATTGGAACAAACCAGTTCTG
>NW_023632756.1:0-1365 GCF_014905685.2 Nematolebias whitei | reverse complement strand
CGGGACAGATATTGGGGAAAAAACCTTCTGGATTGGGTACCGGTGACAATGTGACCGATCCATGACTCAGCAGATCTATTCACTCTAGTTCTATGCTTTGTGCTCTGAGTGACGTCACGCTCTAGTGTACTGACTGAACAAATTAAAGTTGTGTTGTTTTTACATGTTTGACCAAGCTTGTGAAGATCTTGGTGTGTTTAAGTGTGCTGCTCTGGTGCACAGTTTTCAATAAATATGTAATTCAGTACATTCATGTCTGCGTTTAAAAAAACACAAATGTTTTAAGTTAATTCAGCACTGGGTTTGTAAACTCTACCATCCAGGTAGACAACAACAAAAATGGCTAAATCGGCATCTGAACATGATTTAGCCATTTTTGTTAATTCAGCACTGGTTTTCTCTATCAGATCGGCATCGGCAAATACTAAACCACAAGTATCAGTATCGGAAGTGAAAAAAAAAAAAAAAAAAAGTGGATCGGTGCATCCCTAGTTAATGTGGTATACAGGGAATAGGTTCAAATACAATAAAAATTAAAGATGTCAGAAAAAACAGATTCTCAAACAATCAGGTGTAGATTTCATCAAATCTAAAAACACAAAGCTTTGGAGGAACAGTCAGAATACAGAAAGTCAACACATTACAAGTACACAAAACTCCCAATGCTTGCTCTGCCTTGGTTCTGATCCTAGTCTTGTCCTAGTGTTTACAGAACCAAACTCAGACAGATACTATAAAGAACAGTCTCACAAAAGAAAACATCCTCAAGGTTCCTTACAGTGGAGGGGAATGATAAACATCTGGCCAGCTGTTACTGACACCATCATTCCACAAACAGTGATACCAAAGCATTATAATAACATACCATTCAGATCAAATGACACAGAATAAGATAAGATGGCTCACACATAAGGATCATTATATAATGAAGTATCACACACACATACATGTTTCCCCTGACAAAAGCATAAACAGCATTCAGAATACACAACCTACAGATGTGGACAGTAACCGTGGTAACGGACCACAAACCTCCACACCTCACAGACTATTTAACAACAAACCTGAGAACTGAACACTTTAGTTCTGTGTGACCTCTTGTGGGTCTTTAATAGGTCATGGGACAAATCCTGTACTGGTTTTTGAGTTTGTGGCAACTCACTGGGAGCAAACAAACTCCACTTGAGTTGGGTGCAGGATGGTGTCAGGTAATTTTAGCTTCATGTATAAAAGTAGCCTAATACTACAGTAAAGTTGGAGTTTAACCTGGGCAATTCTGACATTGTTTCATCCATATTTTGATGTTAACACGTGATGTAAACATTATTCAGCTTACAGGAATGACATTGTAGTAATTTATAAAAA
>NW_023632755.1:0-1365 GCF_014905685.2 Nematolebias whitei | reverse complement strand
GTGTGTGTGTGTGTGTGTGTATGTGTGTGTGTTAAGTACACCAGAATGGAGAGGCAATGCGACGTTGATCAGTGAACCGTGGCAGCTGGTCATTTCACGGCTGAGACTTGACGGCATTCGCTCGACATGATGAGATCACCCGAGAAAAAAAAACACTTACTCTCCCACAACCCTGAACACATGTCTGTCAGAGCCGTGAGACGGGGTGAGGACGAGTGGTCTCAGCCAGAAGCAAATACACACACATGCCCAGACTCTTTTGGCTCCAACATGAGCACAGGTGGTGACAGTATCAGTCGCAGGTGCGTTTGTCTGGGGAATATTGGACAGGTGTGTGTGTTTGGAAAGATGTCTAAAGTCGTTGTGATTGAGCAAGTAAACACCATATGGGAGCGGCGTCGCTGGACCCCAACCAAAGCAGTCCACCTACTAAAGGAGAAGCTTGTGGCCACAGCAGTTAGTCAGTCCTCCACATCCACCTGCTCCCCTGCGACTCACACATGGGCTCAATGTGAGGACGTAGACCAGCTGGGGGAGGGAGGCTGACCCCCCCCCCCCCCCCTGGAGTGGGGAGGCACTTCAGAGTTTCTTTGGCTTTAATTAGTGCCAATTATATTCTGCTAGTCATTAATCTTGGCACCTAGGTATTAGCTGATGAAAACAAAACCACTCCATTTTTCCCTGCGTGAGTGCCAGCAGCTATCATTAAGGAGCCACTGTGGAGAATTGTGTGGGTGAGGACACAAGGTTGGGAGGCAAGGATCAAAATGGCTCTCCTCTTTGGAGTGTGCATGTGTGGGGGGCTTACTAAACAGGCCCGCTGCATGGCAACATCCATCTCACAGAAAATTTTCAGCCAGCTGAAGAACACTGTAGCCTGTCTTTATTCATTTCATAATTTTTTCTATAATAGACAAATCAACTGATAAGGTTACATATATAATGCATAACCTGCCAGTTTAAATCATGGCTGCACTGAGCTAAAAATCCAAGATTATCATATTGTGCTCAAATCCCAGCAGACAAGCTGCTCATCCAAGTGCACAGTTTCTGATTAGCTGTCACATTGACTTTCTCAGGAAGACGTGGGCTATTTATGGAAGCGGGTGTGAAGATGGGACATGAGCAGAGCATTATGGGGTGAAGCAATCAGACATGATAAACTCATCGCACACAGGTTCAAAAAGTTACACACGAAACACTCCTTTTTCCACTCAGATACTTACACAACCCCACCTGCGAGTGAATCGAACACATGGCCATTGATCTTAAACCCATGCAGACAGCCAGCGCAGGAGGACAGAGACGGTGAAAAAAAGATGTTTGAAAACTAAAAAGCGAGAAGATGAGATAGATAAATGCAAA
>NW_023632754.1:0-1365 GCF_014905685.2 Nematolebias whitei | reverse complement strand
TGTAGTGAACCTGATCTGGACCTGATCTGACCTCAAATCTTGATCAGATGAACAGAGACTGTTATTTCATTGATCATCATCCAGAAATACAGTTTGAGCCATCTGGTGACTTTCTTTCTTGAATTAATCAAGCAGAAAAGACAATTCTCTATAATCATTACTGTTTTACAAATGTTTGATAATCAAATTGTGTTAGTTCACTCAATGTTACAGGTTGAAGAGAACTACTCATTTTATTTTACATAAACAGTAAGTAATGATTTTTATTCCTCATTCAAAGAAGAAATCAGGTTAATATGCATTTCTTGATTTTTCTGTCTGCAATGTAAGTATGTTAAAGGTCGGTTCTCGGTCAACTAAAATGTTTACCGAGAAAAATGTCATGTTTAAACTTTTTCAGAAGATAATAAGAGTGAGACTCCACGAAGTCTGAAGTCCTACAATAATCTTTCTGTTTGTCACTGAAACAATCCTTGACTTTTAATAACATCTTACATCATACACCACACCTCTATTCCTGGTCCATCGACCAATCAAAAGCTCTCAAATGACCCGGAAGTCGACCCATTTAAAATGTGGCAACTTCCCAGTTCATGCAAGAGTTGCAAGAGTTGCAAGAGGCTGAGACGCAGAGTTGCAAGAGTCCGAGGGTCCAAGAGTCTCAGAGTGATGGAGGTTCTGAAGAAGTTCTAGAGTCTGAGAGTTCTGAAGGCTGAAGGAGAAAACTCTGATGTCCGATGGAGAAAGTCTGATGTCTGAAGCCCAGAGTGCTTCCGTTGGAATAAAGAACGCAGTGACGATGTTGGGATTATAATTTCTGTTTGAACACCACGCACGACTCTCGAAGGATTTCAGCTGCTCAACGGAGACGCTGAAAGAGTCTGAAGGATTCTATACCGAGCTGATTTCATCGTCAACCAGGTAACGATCTACTTCAACCGAGCGTACCGTCGCAAGCTGAGATCTGATGGAGCGTGCACGTTCTGGTCATAACAGATTAATTCCCTCACATATCTCTCTGTAAGATAAATCTCCATTTCCATCTTAAACTCTGCTTTCTCCTAAAATCAGTACAGATATTTAGAAATATCTGAAGCTAAGTCCTCAATCACCGCCGTGTGATCGAAGCCCATTTTCTGTGAAACTTGTCTGTTATTATTTTCATATTTTGCCAAAATTAATGTAAATGTTTGATGTTAAACTTTGATTCTGAAAATAAATGACCGCATTCATTTGATGGGTCAAAGATAATAACGTCTCTCGTTACATTTCTGTTAAAATTCAATGCACGACATTTACACAGTCAGAAAGATGAGGAACTCGTGAAAAAAGTATGAATATATTTCCTTATATTGTCATACTACA
>NW_023632753.1:0-1365 GCF_014905685.2 Nematolebias whitei | reverse complement strand
GGGAGAAGGAATCGAACCTCAGCCTCCTTTCATAACTCACATCAGCTACCAGGAAGGAGCTTATCAGAGTGCTGTGGGTAATCAGCAGGTCTGCAGATCTAACCTGGACGTCTGCCGTCGTGGGATGAAGGACCTTCCTTTGGAACGAGGTAAAATAAGTTTTTAAAGTAGTTTCTGTTTGTTCAGCTGTTCAGTGAGCGGAAAATAAAGTTTAAATGTGATGACGTCAGAGAAAGTTTAAAGTGTTTTATTTTATAAAATATAAAATAAACTCAGCTTTGAGTCACGTGAACTAATAACTAATAATCATACCATGATTAATTATTGTCTTTTAGTTAAATTTAGCACAGAATCAGTTTTAAAATCAAATCAACTTAAACATCAAAGCTGATCTTAGTGGGCGTTTAAAATTAAATCATAAAAACTTTAGAATGAACTGGATATAAATTCAGTTTAATGTTCTTCTGCCACACATCAATTTATTTATTAAGAATTAATCAGTTAAAAGCTTCTGTTTATACAATAATTAGAAAACAACAAACTAACACATTTTGTTTATCATCAACATATTGACCAGCCAACAGGTGGCACGATGGAGCGGTGGTTAGAGCTGTGGCCTCACAGCAAGAGGGTCACAGGTTCCCCTCCTCTTTGAAAGATTCATGTCCTCCTCGTGGGTTTTCTCTGGATAATCCCTCAGAGCAAAACCTCCATGTTATGTTCATGTCCAACTCTAAAATGTCCCGAGATGTTTGTCTCCGTGTGTCCCTGTGATGGACTGAGACATGTCCAGGTGTCCCTGTGATGAACTGAGACACGTCCAAGGTGTCCCTGTGATGGACCTGAGACACGTCCAGGTGTCCCTGTGATGGACTGAGACATGTCCAGGTGTCCCTGTGATGGACCGGAGACATGTCCAGGTGTCCCTGTGATGGACTGAGACATGTCCAGGTGTCCCTGTGATGGACCGGAGACATGTCCAGGTGTCCCTGTGATGGACTGAGACATGTCCAGGTGTCCCTGTGATGGACCGGAGACATGTCCAGGTGTCCCTGTGATGGACTGAGACATGTCCAGGTGTCCCTGTGATGGACTGAGACATGTCCAGGTGTCCCTGTGATGGACCAGAGACATGTCCAGGCGTCCCTGTGATGGACTGAGACATGTCCAGGTGTCCCTGTGATGGACTGAGACATGTCCAGGTGTCCCTGTGATGGACTGAGACATGTCCAGTTGTCCCTGTGATGGACCAGAGACATGTCCAGGCATCCCTGTGATTGACTGAGACATGTCCAGGTGTCCCTGTGATGGACTGAGACATGTCCAGGTGTCCCTGTGATGGACCGGAGACATGTCCAGGTGTCC
>NW_023632752.1:0-1365 GCF_014905685.2 Nematolebias whitei | reverse complement strand
CATCCATCCATCCATCCATCCATCCATCCATTCACACATTCATCCAGCCATCCATCATGTAGTTCTTTAACAGACCACTAGAGGGCAGTCAGGCTTCTTTCATGCAACCTAAGTAATAGATGAAGGAAAAAAAATCAATCACAAATACTGTATTTATTTTTTTATTTTTTTTAGCAGTAATACCAGCCAGTTCTCTTCTTTAGTATGTCAGACTGACATTTGCAGTTTCAACCATTAGTCTAACAAGACGCTCATTAGTTTAGAAAAACAAAACAAAACAAAAACAAATTTCTTTATTGTCTACACTTTTTCACACAGACAGACAGAAGCAGTTATCCTACAAGTCATGACAGCAGACTGTGTACTCAAAGGAGCAGAGGTGCGATTGAGAGCTCAAGGGCAACTGTGTGGTTCAGTGTGTGTGTGTGTGTGTGTGTGTGTGTGTGTGTGTTTAAATATAGTGGATTCTGGTGGTTTTCACTCTGCTCCCTGGGATCCTTGTGAGCCACAATGGAAGCTTTGGGGAAAATTGCAGAAGACCGAATGTGAAAGAAAAATCAAACACAAATAAACAAACAAACAAACAAAACAAAAAAACAGAAAACAAAAAACAAAAATGCTGGAGACAAAATCGGAGAAACTTTGCAGGAAATGTAATAAGAAATATATAACTTAATAAAAACATCAGATCCTGCATTTATTGACAGTAAACATAAAAAAAACTGGCTTTTTTGTATTCTACCTAAAACTAATTTTTAACCTCATTATGAGTAACTTTCCCACGGACACCTCTAGTTTATAAGCAGGCTCTGAGGTCACACAGCTACGTTCAGGTGCCAAAATTATTATTCTTCACTTGAACTCTGCGCACACACTAAAACATCAAATCAAATTATCAAAATGTGGGTGGGAAAGGTTAAGCATCCACACCTGCCTCCACCCTCTTTTGCTCCACTCTGGGCCCTTGAGCAAGGCCCTTAACCCAAACCATCTGCTCTCCTGGGCACCCTAGATGACAGCTCTCTGCTCCACACAGAGGACTGCGGTTGCATCAGGAAGAGCATCTGGCGTAAAATCAATTGCTAAGTCTTCATGTGAGTTAGTTCGCGGTGGTGACCCCTGAAGAAGGGAGCAGCCAAAAGAAAAAGAAAAATAGTAATAAATGCATGCTGGAGCTTTGCTGGATAGCTGTTTCCACTTGATGCAGGGCCTTTTTTCACTTATGATGGAGTTGTTGCTTCCTGCAGGAGGTGCAGCTGGAGGACTCTGGAGAGTACAGTGGTCGGTTGGTCGGTCGGTCGGTCTGTCGGTCTGTCTGTCTGTCTGTCTGTCTGTCTGTCTGTCTGTCTGTCTGTCTGTCGATCG
>NW_023632751.1:0-1365 GCF_014905685.2 Nematolebias whitei | reverse complement strand
TCGGAGACCAATACCGATACCAGATCGGATCGGCCCCATCCCTACTTCCGACCTTTCCAGGGTGTACCCCGCCCCTCGCACAATGATTGCTGGACATGGGCACCGGCGACTTACGGTTACGTATTGTAACCCCAGATTCTATGAGTGTAAACGTAGCCCTTTAAAAGCTGTCGCTATTGGGTTTACACGCACGCAGCGCACTGAACACTGAAAACTTTTAGTCCAAACCCACCTGCTGTGTGGGCCCCACTTGGTCCATTACAAATTACATCTGGACCAGAAATTGACTCCCAAAGGCTTACTCTTGTTCTTCAGCCATTTGAGAGCCAGTGAAGCCCAGTTTTTAAAGGGCTACGCTTACACTCAGAGAATCTGGGGTTACAATACGTGACCAGCATTCTATTTCGTGTAATCTACGCCCTTTAAAAGCTGTCGCTATTGGGTTTAAAGGGCGGAGCAGGATATGGTCCATGCCTCACTGGGTCTGTCCGAGAACCATCAAAAACACCCTGATATCCGCCTAAACCTCATTCTTTATTCAAGCGTAATTACGCACCATTGATCCATGTACCTGGTGCGTACTGGATTACAGGTGTGCAGCCTCTGAGCCTGATCTCAACTGAAGGAATGTTTATTCATATCAGGCAATAGAGGAATAAGAGAAGGAAAACTTTCCAATGGGGAAGAAGGAATTTTCCTGTTTGAACGAGTAATCGTAGAAAACACCCACTAATAATGACAGAGCAAGGCTGTGTTGTTTTATTTTTTGGTGTTTTTATTATTTTATTGTTGTGGGATTGCGAAAAATTACTCTGACATAACTCTGAGAACTGAATGTGTCAGCGAAGAGCTGAAGATATCTCGTAAATAAAAACGGATGAGGGGGGTTGGTGATGACCATGAAGCCGCAGAGCAGATGTCCTGCACAGATACCCCTCGGTGCAGAGCTGTGGAGGTAGAAGTCCCTCTGGTGGAATGAGCCCAGAGTCCTTTAGGCAGTTGAAGACCAGAAGAACTATAAGCTTGTGATATAGTTTCACATAACCAATGTGACAGATGCTGGGAAGATAAATGCTGACCCTGTGATCATTCCCTGAAATGTACAAACAATTGATCGGATTTACACATCGAGGCTGTGAGTGACACATAACACCTGAGCACACATACTGGACAGAGCAGGTGAAACTGTTCTCCTCCATAGTTTTATGGGGAAGGGGACAGAACCCGTCCAGTGTAACGACTATGGACCTGAACAAACTTGTTATTTTTTTCATTCATTCAACCTTTATTTAGAAAAGTAAATCCCATTGAGCCTCGAGGACTCATTTACAAGAGTGACCTGATTTCAACAAAGAATGATGACAA
>NW_023632750.1:0-1365 GCF_014905685.2 Nematolebias whitei | reverse complement strand
CTGTCCATCCATCTGTCCGGCGAGCATGTTTTTAGCCACTCTGTGTAACGTTTGTGGAGTGGACGTGCGTTTAAATGATGCGCCGTGTTTTGAACGGATGTCATCCAATCCGCCGCCTCGACCGCCGTCATGCGTCGCGGAAATGTTTTCCGCGTGACCCAAGGCGAGGCTTCCTCGAAAGGGCTGTTCTGCACGCGCCCATGCGCTGCGTCTGGATCGCGGACCAACCTTCATGTCTGGGTGGGCCGTGTGTACTGAGGCGAAGCGTGTGCCAGCTGATGACGTCGTGGGGCTGCACGTTTAACGTCGCTGTGCGAACGTTGAGAGGCGGAGGGCGTGACTTCATCAACGCCGTGCTGTTGGAGTGAAGGTTGCGAGCCCCGCGGGAGCACACGTTTTCTCTGGAGGGACGCGCGCCGCTCTCGCTGGGGGCGGGGCTCGTCACCGGGTTCGTTCAGCTGTCTCACGCTTATGCCGCCGTGAGCTGCCGATAGCTGAGACGCGGTGGATGACGGCCGCTCGCGTTTGCTCAGGTGAGGCGTGTGTTGTTTTCGCTGAGAGCTGGGACCTCCACCGGACCCGGCCTGCGGTCCTACATTTATACCGATGTGAGCCGGTGAGCGCCGGGCAGCTGTGCGTGCATCATCAACACAGCGCCGTTTGGATGGAGGCTGCTTGCCTCGCTCGGGTGCGCGTTTAACACCGCTTGGGTGATGATCGTGCGGGTCTGATTGATAACGAGTTATTTCGCTTACCGCAGTGTCGAGTGAGCGTCTCGTCATGTATTGGAGCGGCGGTGAGTTTAAAAAACCTTTATTTAAGGACACCGGCTCTTTATGTGTGGAGGATGTATACGCAGCGGCTGTGAGCTCATCCGAGCTTACAGACTGGCTAAAAACAGACACTTTGATAATTGAAAAATCATTTATTTCGACTTCTGTGTCATTTATAAAAATCAAGATGGCGCCCATGGAGTAGGAGGTGTTGACTGATGCTCCCTCCGATCTCTAGCTAACTTTGCCAACTTTACAAAACTGACTCCAACTGTATATGTGTATGTATATGTCTATATAGATAATACATATGTAGATATATATATATATATACATACACAGAACAGGTGGAAGAAGGAAGTCCGCGTGCTTTGAACCGTGGAAGCTGAGCCACGAGTTTAGCTAACGTTTGGCTAACGAGCTGGTCAGAGAGCTGCTTCGGCTAGTGAGGCCTGCGGAGACCCTGTCCTCCGCTGTTGGACCTGCGAGCCGCTGAACCGAGCTGTTCACGTCGGGGACCCGGTCCGCCACCCGGTCCGCCACGCCGGGGACCCGGTCCGCCACTGTCTGGACCTGCGAGCCGCTGAACCGA
>NW_023632749.1:0-1366 GCF_014905685.2 Nematolebias whitei | reverse complement strand
GCAAGAAAAAGAACATCTCGTGCTGATAACAAAGAACCTGTGTATGATATCAGCATGAGAAACTATCCTCCTTCATGATATGATGTTATTGTGACGCACGAAACATGTATAAAATATGTACTGTCTCTTTAAAGGTTCAGTGTGCTATTCTGACTTTGTTCAGGGAGCAACTCTTTTCTGCAGAAAAAAATAAACCTTGCGCTCCGATTTGAGCTAAAAGAGAGATGTCTCTGGTTCTTTTCGTTTTATTAGAAGTATTTTAAACTTTAAAATAATTACTATTTTTTCCACAGCAATTACACACACACACACACACATATATAAAATACTTAATTACACACATTTGAGTAGATGTAATAAATTACTTTAATTTCTGTTTAAATGCAATTCATCCTGCCATACCTGCAGTGTCTTCAGACTTTGCCAACAAATTAAAAGTTGAAGCTTAATCATTAAATTATTATCTTTGTGTTAGATTTATTTATAAATCACATTTAAACACTGATTGTACCAATTAAATTAAATAAAAAGTAACACACGTTCTCTATCACCGTCATTAATCAGATAACAAACAAACAAACAAACAAACAAACAGCTTCATCTACCAGACAGACTGACGTTACGTTTTCTCTCTTGAAACAGAACAATGTGTTAAATTGTAGACTCACCTGCAACACGAGTTGGGAGTGAAACATGTATCAGCTGCAGCTCCTTCCTCCTCCTCGTGACTCCGACATGTTTACGTTTCATCTCCGTGGTTCTCCCGTGTCGTGTCGGTGACTTTCAAAGCAGCATGCTTCTCATTTTTTATCTTTGTGAAGTTCTCCCACACTTTGGAGGACTTGGGTCGAACAGTTTTCGCTGCGTTGGTCATTTGTAAAATTTACTTAATTTCCTTTGAAAACACTCTGCTCTGCTTCCTCCACCCCCCTCGCTCTGTTCAACTCGCGCTGCAGTTTTTTTTTCAAACTTTATTCAGTCAGTCAGCATTGACAATGAACTGCACGTGAACAAAACGAAACGGCTCCGCAGCGCCGTGAAAGACGCATAATCGTGCGACACAACGAATCGATAACGAAATTTGTTGCCAACGCTTTTAATCATCGATTCGTTGTTGCAGCCCTAGATTCTAGTCCCCGCCTACAGAGCCGGTCCAGAAGTGTAAATGGAAACGCAACAGACCTGAGCCGATCTGAACCGACCCGAACTGACCTGATCCGCACTGTGACAGTGGAAAAGGGGCATTAAACAGCGGAGTCCTGGTCTGACTCTCATCATGATGAGAGTCAGACCAGGACTCCGCTGTTTAAGTGAGTCCAGTTCACCCAGTTATCACTGTGTGTTGAAAAGATGCACGGTAAGAGCA
>NW_023632748.1:0-1366 GCF_014905685.2 Nematolebias whitei | reverse complement strand
CAGAGGAAAACATTGATGGAAGAGATTGTTTAAATTTGGTTGCAGCATTTTCTGATAAGCACCTGCTGAGATGAAATTTACTCTCAGTGACTGTGTAGTCATTTAATGTAAACTCAAAGGTTATTAAAAAATGGTTGGACAGTATAGGATTTTGATGATCAGAATGAGTAGATGTGCAGACGTTTTGGGTAAAACCAAATGAGTCTATTAAATTATAAAAGGATATGGTTAAGCTATCACTTTCAACATCTACATGAATATTGAAATCACCCATTATGATGATTTTATCAGTATTTAATAGTAAGTCAGTTAAGAATTCTGCGAATTCAGACAAAAACTGAGAGTAAATGCCTGGTGGACAATATATAACAACTAGTAAAAGTGGCTTTTCTGATTTCCATTTTGGATGAGAAAGACTGAGGGACAGTGATTCAAAAGCATCATAACTAATAACTGGTTTGGCATTAATCAATAATCCTGACTGAAGAATAGAAGCTACTCCTCCACCTTGGCCAGTTGTTCTAGGAACATGAAAATTTAAATAATTAACAGGATTGGATTAATTTATACTAACAAAATCCTTCTGTTGTAGCCAAGTTTCTGTCAGACAGAATAAATCAATATGATGATCAGTTATCAGTTCATTAACTAACAGGGATTTAGAGGAAAGAGATCTGATGTTCAATAATCCACATTTAATGATTTTAGGATTTTGCTTTGGTAAAGTAACTGTTTATTTTAATCAGATTTTTATGGTTTATATTTTTAGCGCTGATTTTTGGTTTACTTAATTTGAGCCATGGGTGAGTTGACACTGTTTCAATGGGGGTGTGGGTGGGTAACAGAGGAGAAGCAGCAGAGAGGGGTGGAGGACTACAACTCTGCTTCCTGGACTGGACCCTGGGTTGTCAATAATTTGGGGGATAAACAAAATCAGCCATATTTATAGAAAGAAGAGCGGCTCCGTCCAAAGTGGGATGGATGCCATCTCTCCGCATCAGACCAGGTTTTCCCCAGAAAGAACTCCAGTTATCTATGTAGCCCACGTCGTTGTCAGAACACCACCTGGACACACAGCGGTTAAACGAGGACTTACGGCTAAACATGTCATCGCTGGTCAGGTTGGGGAGGGGGCCGGAGAAAACTACAGAGTCCGACATGGTTTTAGCTAAGTCACACACCGAAGCAACATTAATTTTAGTGACCTCCAATTGGCGTAACCGGATGTCATTACCGCCAACGTGAATAACATTCTTACCGTATTTAGCCTTAGCCTTAGTCAGCAGTTTCAGATAAGATTCTATGTCACCCGCTCTGGCCCCCCGGAATGCATTTGACTATGGCCGCTGGAGTTCCTAAAGCCACA
>NW_023632747.1:0-1366 GCF_014905685.2 Nematolebias whitei | reverse complement strand
GTGTTGGAGGAGTGCTCCTCCAGGACCAAGAACAGGTCACATTTGGCTATAAATTAGGCTCTCAGTCTTCTCAGTACGCTGAAATAGCAGCAATCCTAATAGCCCTATGGATGGCGGTGGAACGCTCCATCCAGACGCTAGTCATCTGCACTGACTCTAACTATGCTCGACTCAGTTTCTTGTGTCATCTCGCTCTGTGGAAACAGAACGGTTTTCTCACAAGCAACTAAAAGGTGGTAAAACACAAAGAGCTTTTCATGACATGTGATCACTTAGTGACATCACATGATCTACAGATATTCTGGAAGAAAGTTCCAGGACACTCCAGAGTCCCAGGCGATGACAAGCACTACAATGACCTTGCAGACTCCCTAGCCAAAGAAGGAGCCGTTGACGGACCCACGTGGTCCTTTGACCCCTCCTGGCTACTCAACACTCAGTCGTCACAAGCTACAACTGAGGTAATGGCAGTCACATGTGCACAAGCTGCAGCTAAACCTGCTGATAACACAGTTTCTGTGCGCCCGATGTTGACTGACCCAGACATCATCCAACTTCAGAAGTTGGATCCTGCAATTAACTCGATGATGCTGTATCTGACTGACCCAGACAAATACACTCCATCGAAAGGTGAACTGGATTCCAATCCAGACCTTAAAGTCCTCTTTCAGCTGCGCAAACAGCTAAAACTATTTAAGGGCATCCTAACTTTTGCTCATGGACGGACGTCCTCACCTGTGTTCGTGGTCCCCCATGACCACAGGGGGGTGATGTTAGTCCATGCACATGACCTTCCGTCCGCAGGACATAAGGGTGACAATGCCACGCTGAAAGCATTAAAACAGATTGCTTATTGGCCTGGAATGAAAAAGGATGTCAAAGACTACATAAAAGGGTGCCTGGTTTGTGGCCAGTTTCAACCATCCAGACCACTTCACAGAGCACCACTGCATAATAGAGGCATTGCATTTCCATGGTCGGACCTCCAGATTGACTGGGTCGGACCATTCACTAAGACCTCTAGAGGAAATAAATATTTTCTCACGGTAACCTGCGCGTTTACCAAATGGGTAGAATGTCTACCAGCCCCTAATGACACAGCACAAACCACTGCTATGTTATTAATGAATCATGTATTTTCAAGGTTTGGACTTCCCCTTAGAGTGAACTCAGACCAAGGTACACACTTCACAGGTGAAGTAATGAAGGAACTGTGGAAGATGCTAGGCATCAAAGCCAACTTCCATATTGGCTACCACCCACAGGCTTCATGCCAGGTTGAGAGAGCAAACAGGACTGTGGTGAGTATTTTGAAAAAATACGTAGCCGCAAACCACAAGGACTGGGACGTGAAACTCCCTCTGGT
>NW_023632746.1:0-1366 GCF_014905685.2 Nematolebias whitei | reverse complement strand
GTAATCCAGCAAGGAAACAAAGTCAAGGTAATTCCACAATGTTCTTGATAATTCCATTGTGTTGATTATAATTCCATATCGTCTCGATAATTCCATTGTAGCAATGCTTTAACCCCTTGGAAACAGAGTCTGTAATCCATTGGAAAAAGTCATATAATCCACAACGATAATCCACAACGACTGGAAGTGTTGATTAATCAGCATACAGAGGGGTACCCTTGGGTTGAACTGAAGAAGCGGCCACTGGATGAAGAGTGGAGACCAACGTCAGGATTGCAGGTCGCCTCCAGCGAAGGTTGTCTCCAGCGACGTCCAGCCTGTGCCGTTCTGGTTCAATGTGTCATGCAATTATGTGGTTTAAGGTGGGTTTATAAAGGGGATTTTACATAAGGCCTTAAACTATATGCATCTGGTGTGTAAGCTATTATGGTTGGGAACAGCTACAACTACCAGTTGAGGGGTGGAACATGCTGAAAAGGGTAACTACAGGGGTTTATGCCTATAGAAAAGTGTTCCAAACTATTTTCCCATTTCTAACTTGGTTTAAGTTAGCTTTACATGGTAAAATATAGTTTGGTGCAATTGTCTGTTGTCTTTTAGACGAACGACTTGAGATTGGGTGTTTGGTTTCCCCATAAATGTTTTGGAAGTCTATGGCGAGACTTATCAAAAAGAATTAGCTATCCCCCTGAATAGAATTGTTCGAGTAGGTTCGGCTTAAGCGTTGTGAGAACAATGTAGATTATGGTACTTAAAGTAGCAATAATACATTGACTCCGCAAAGATTGCAATTTAATGAATGAACTGCATGTTGGCATGGTTAAAGGCCTCTTAGTCTCTAACTTAACTACACAACAAAATTCATTCTTCCTTCAGAAACAATACCAAAATCAACTAAACAACGTTTCAACACCGACAAGAGTAGTGACTAAGCATCTAGAAACATCGTTTCACTGCCTCTCCTCACCCTGGTTGCCAGATTTCAGTCACGCTGTCCCGTTTTATCAAGGGTAGGTCCTGTGAGTTTAAACTATGGTTAAGTTTATTATCCATTAGTTATCTTCTGCTTGGGTTACCCTTATTCCCACGAGGTCAGATTTTGTGAGATCTTTGTCTCCTGAGGAGTTATTGCACGCCTTGTGTTGTTTAATCTGGTTACGATGTACCCATTTAACAGTTGGCTCTTTTTGGCCTTTACTGATTTTTATCTGGTAGATAATTGGAGACACTTTGTCGATTATCAGATGGGGTCCAGTCCATCTGGGCATCAGCTTACGGGCGAGAGTTCCGGTCCCGGACTCTACTCTCCCAGTTTTGGGTGCAAACGTGTAGTACCAGACCCTGTCTCCCACTTGGAGTTCCTCGT
>NW_023632745.1:1103-1366 GCF_014905685.2 Nematolebias whitei | reverse complement strand
TAAGGTGGCTCGCGCTGATCTGTATTATTATTGTGGTGGTAGACGTTTACTAACACATATCCCTCAGGATTCTGTGGGATTGTGTGCATTAGTACGCTTAGCTGCATCGTTAACCTTGATTGGCCCTCGTTTGGAAGTTTTAAATGACACCTCCATCTCTACCAGTAGGAAGAGACGTTCAACGCATAATTTTGACCCCACTGTGGGCTCTACTACATATATTGATGCCATAGGAATCCCTCGAGGAGTTCCTGATGAGCACA
>NW_023632745.1:0-1003 GCF_014905685.2 Nematolebias whitei | reverse complement strand
GAAAATTTACCTGTTGTTTCAGCATATTTCCCAATTACACCAAATAAAAATGTTGACCGAATAAATTACATACATTACAATGTCATGCATCTGTCCAACCTTACCAGAGACGCTGTTGAGGGCTTAGCGGAGCAACTAGCTCCGACTTCTTTGATGGCTGTGCAGAACAGAATGGCTCTTGATATGCTGTTAGCAGAGAAATGAGGTGTGTGTAGCATGTTTGGTGACCTGTGTTGTAGTTTCATTCCTAATAACACTGCCCCTGATGGAAAAGTGACCCGTGCACTTGAAGGTTTGAGAACGTTGTCTGATGAGATGAAATCTCACTCTGGTGTAGATAATCCTCTTGATGAACGGCTCTTCAAAGTGTTTGGCCCCTGGAAGCAGATGATTGTGTCCATGTTGATGTCAATAGCAGTATTTGCAGCTATTTTAATCACATGTGGATGTTGTTGTATTCCCTGCCTGAGATCTCTGTCAGTACGTCTTATCACTTCCACTTTAGAGAAGTGGGACCCTGAAATAGCTCGTCAGCTCCTAATGCGCAGAGGTTATGAGCTTTCTGATTTTGAGATGCAACCACGCCGGCGCAGAGAAGCATATTCTTCCGTTTGATGTCGACCTCTTTAGATGAGGTCGAAAGGGGGAATTGTTGTGAAATAAAGATTGTGTTCTTTGATGAATCTAACATTCCAATTCTTATTTTATTTTGAAATTGACCCACTTCCTGTTTTACTTTGAAAAGGCTCCCACAGATTGAAGTCGGTTCCTGTTTATCATGTAACACGAAGTTCCACACTTTTGATTCGTCTGAAACTGGCCAATCCCATCGCAGGCAGACTCAGAGCGTGCTCAAAAGTTAGTTTTGCTGTGTGAAGGAACGCCCTGTTTTTCTGAGACAAAGGGAGTGCAGGTTTCTGCTCGAAACAGTGTGAGCAGACGGGGGAGAAGTGAAGAGCAGCCAGTTTGGAGCAGAGAAAGACAACTTCAAGGTTGTATTGTA
>NW_023632744.1:0-1366 GCF_014905685.2 Nematolebias whitei | reverse complement strand
TGTTAATAAATGACCGCATTCATTTTGATGGGTCAAAGATAATTAACATCTCACGTTACATTTCTAAATTCAATGCACATTTTATACAGTCCAGAAAAATGAAAGAATCCGTTTAACTTATGAATATATCTCATGCATATGTTCATCTACATACTGGTGGCCCGTTACGTGTTCATAAATGGACTGTGTATTCGTGTAAAATTGATATCATGTTGGCATGAAAAGTGCAGATTCTGCTGTGAAGTACGTGCAGATTGTAGCTGTGTTGAAACGCAACTGAGCTGCGACTCTTGGAGAAAACGCTGTGTTGAGCTAGCGGTGTTTTGAAAGCTGAAATTGTGAGTCAACGTGTCTGTTGAAAGCTGAAATTGTACGTCTGTTTTGTGTGACAAATTTGCTGAGCTGTGGAAACGCTTTATTCTGTTTAAACTGTGTTCCAGACGCTGTTCTGGTCCGGTTCGGTTTCTGAAAAGTTCGAACGGTTGGTTTTAAATGGTTGGAAGGACGTTTTAATGCCGGGACGCCGATTCCGTGCAGCTGAGAAGCTTATTGGTTACATTTTTAACAGAAAAAAGTGCATTTTGACAGTTTAAAAGACGAAGAGTTGACGGACTAGTTCTGGCTAATGCTAAACGCTAGCTGGAAAAACGATCTGTGATTGGTTGAAAACGACCGTGTGTAACGCTTTCATTGGCTGAGAGACGTGTCAGGTCGTAAAGCCCACCCCCGTGCTGCTCTGTCATTGGTAGATTCAGTCACGTGACCCAGAAATGAAGCTCGTCTTCTTAGGGAATTTTAATCTGCTTTTTAAAGTTGGAAAACGCTTTAAAGTTGATTCTGATCCGCTGCTCAGTTCCTTCGAAGCCTAATAGCTGAAAATTTGCCACGTTTGAGTTTAAAATCCGTCACTAAATGGTGTTTTTGGACCACGCTAGCCGATGCTAATTTTAAGCTAACAGCTAACGACCGGATGAGTGACGTGTCGCGTCACTTCCTCTGAAGTCAGATTGTAAAGCTTGGTTGCACCGAAGTTTTCCGTGCTTAAAATCACTAAATGAAGCTGCCACAAGTCCACAAAAAACTCATGTTCATGCAAAGAAGTCGTGCTTGTTGAAACAACGCCACGTTTTAGCTTTAAATCCGTTCAGAAATGTTGATTTAACCGAGTTTAGCCGAGGCTAATTTTAAGCTAAGCGGCTAACGTCAACAGAACGTCCACAGGAAGTTGTCATACGCTCCTGCTGGTAGAAAGCTAACACCGCCACCTGCTGGGAAAGAGGAGTATAACGGTTTTCTGAAGAAAGCCTGAAACTCCTCATAACATTTTTTTTTCTTTTTCTGTTCACCACCTGGTTCTATGAGTAGC
>NW_023632743.1:0-1366 GCF_014905685.2 Nematolebias whitei | reverse complement strand
TGTAGAAACGTTTCGTCTCTCATCCGAGAGACTTCCTCAGTCTGAGGAGCTGTATTCAGCTCAGTCTCTTAAATAGCACCGTCTCAGGGTGGATCAACCAGTTTTGCTGCTGACAACCAAAACCAGCTGATCACATGCTCAAGAAGGACCATCAGCATAACAATGGATCATTAGCACCTGATGGCTGTTTACTACTCACAGAGGGCTGAGTGATACTAGCAATCACAGCATTGTAAGAGGGGGACAGTTGAACCTGGAGGCTCCACCCCTGTTTAACGATGGACGGTTTCTTTTCACAAAGATGGCCTCCTTTACTCCTCTCTCAAACCATCGTTCCTCTCTATCCAGGATGTGAACATCTTCATCCCTGAAAGAGTGACCGCTGGCCTGGAGATGAGTGTAGACCGCAGAATCCTGGCCTGATGATGTTGATCTTCTGTGCTGGGCCATCCTTTTGGCCAGTGGCTGTTTAGTTTCCCCAATGTAAGACTGATCACCCTCCTGACACTGAACAACATACACAACATTGCCCTGTTTGTGCCGGGGGACTGGATCTTTGGGATGAACCAGTTTTTAATGTATTTTGGGGTTTAAAAGCCACTGGGACGTTATGTTTAGAAAATAAACGTCTCAGTTTCTCTGATACCCCCTCAACATATGGAATGACCACTGGTCTGGGTCTGGGTTCCTCCTTTTCACCTGTTGGCTGACTGGAGTCCTGTTTGGGTTTCTTCTCTGCTTTCAGGAAGGCCCAGTTAGGATATCCACATTGCTCTAGAGCCTGTCTTGTGTGGGATTTCTCCTTCTGCCTGGCTCCCGAGCTAGTGGGGACGCTGTCTGCTCTGTGGTACAGAGTCCTGATGACTCCTAACTTGTGCTCCAAAGGGTGATGGGAGTCAAACTGCAAATACTGGTCTGTGTGTGTGGGTTTACGGTACACCTCAGTTTGCAAATGTCCTCTATCAGAGACTGAGACCTCACAGTCCAAGAAAGCCAACCTGTCATTTTTTACATCTTCTCGTGTGAACTTGATATATTTATCCACAGAGTTGATGTGGTCAGTAAAATGTTGGACTTCCTGAGATTTGATTTTAACCCAGGTGTCGTCAACATACCTGAACCAATGACTTGGTGGTGTCCCTGAAAAGGACGTCAAGGCTCTCTTTTCTACCTCCTCCATGTACAGGTTGGCAACAATAGGAGAAACTGGAGACCCCATAGCACACCCATGTTTCTGCCTATAATATTGCTCCCCATATGTGAAGTAGGTTGACTGCAGGCACAGTTTCAAGAGTTGACACAGTTGTTCTGTAGAAAGTGTGGTCCTGCTGCTCAGAGTGGTGTCTGATTTTAATCTTAAACTGAC
>NW_023632742.1:0-1366 GCF_014905685.2 Nematolebias whitei | reverse complement strand
GGATGTTTTCAAGCTTGTAAACATCCCTTCAGAAACATGGACAGGCTTGAAAACATCCCCTCAGACATATTGGCAAGCTTGTAAACATCGTTTCAGAAACATGGACAAGCTTGAAAACATCCCCTCAGACACATTGGCAAGCTTAAAAATATAACTTCAGAAATAGTGACAAGCTTGAAAATATCCCTCAGACACATTCGCAAGCTTGAAAACATCAATTTGGACATAATTTACATGCTTGAAAATATTGCTTCTGAGAAAAAGGGTAGCTTGAAAACATCCCTTCAGATACGTTTGCAAGCTTGAAAACATCCCTTTGGAAATAGTGGTAAGCTAGAAAACATCACTTCAGAGGTGTTGGCAAGCTTGTAAATATCCCTTCAGAATCATGGACAAGCTTGAAACATTTGTTTGGACATAGTGGCAAGCTTGCAAACGTCCATTCAGACATATAGGCAAGCGTGAAAACGTCAATTTGGACATAGTGGCAAGCTTGAAAACATTCCCTCAGACACATTTGCAAGCTTGAATACATCCCTTTGGACATAGTGGCAAGATTGAAAACATCCATTTTAGTCATATTGGCAAGCTTGTAAACATCCCTTCAGAAACATGGAAAAGCTTGAAAACATTCGTTTGGACATACTGGCAAGCTTGCAAACATTCGTTTGGACATAGTGGCAAGCTTGAAAACATCCCTTCAGACATATTGGCAATCTTGTAAACATCCCTTCAGAAACATGGACAGGCTTGAAAACATCCCTTCAGACATATTGGCAAGCTTGTAAACATCGTTTCAGAAACATGGACAAGCTTGATAACATCCCCTCAGACACATTTGCAAGCTTGAAAACATCAATTTGGACATAATTTACATGCTTGAAAACATTGCTTCTGACAAATAGGGTAGCTTGAAAACATCCCTTCAGATACGTTTGCAATCGTGAAAACATTACTTTGGAAATAGTGGTAAGCTAGAAAACATCACTTCAGACAAAATGGCAAGCTTGCAAACATCCCTTCAGACACATTGGCAAGCTTAAAAATATACCTTCAGAAATAGTGACAAGCTTGAAAATATCCCTCAGACACATTCGCAAGCTTGAAAACATCAATTTTGACATAATTTACATGCTTGAAAACTCTGCTTCTGACAAAAAGGGTAGCTTGAAAACTTCCCTTCAGATACGTTTGCAAGCTTGAAAACATCCCTTTGGAAATAGTGGTAAGCTAGAAAACATCACTTCAGACATATTGGCAAGCTTGTAAATATCCCTTCAGAAACATGGACAAGGTGAAACATTCGTTTGGACATAGTGGCAAGCTTGAAAACATCCCTTCAGACTAATTTGCAAGCTTGAAAACA
>NW_023632741.1:0-1366 GCF_014905685.2 Nematolebias whitei | reverse complement strand
GGACATTTAGAAATTTTGTTTTAAAAGAAAAGAAGTAAAATGTGTTGGTTATGTTTGTAGCCTCGGAGTGCTGATAAAACTGTAGTGTATATGTGCGTGTGTTGTTGTTGTTGTTAAGCTAACACTGACATCTCTAGTCAAAAGGAAAATCAACGTCTCGTTATCTTTGACCAAGGTTATAAGAAATGGGTGACCAGCCGCCAGATGGCTCTTTAGGAGCCTGTATTGAGGCTGGGAAAAACAAGCTTCATAGCTCTCATTCCCTTAAGGAGTCTAAACAACAAATTCAAACATTTGATAAATGGGCAGAAAAGTTTACTGCTGAGGGTGTTTTAGGAGATTTGAGAGGCCCTGCACCAGATATTGTACAGCAGAATTATTATCTGACTACGTGAATGTTAACTTTTAGTTTTTAGCGGTCATCTTTCATCCCCCATCTCTCTCTCTGCACTATGAATGATAGTTTTTTCTGACTAATTTTTCTCTAAAATTAAGCTTCGTCCAGTTGATTTAAATGCCTGTATATAAATTGTTGTTTGTTTGTTGATGAAATGCGAAGGATCCAACGTGGCTGAAGGTTTAAAGCCCCATGTAAAAATTGTGACGTCATTTTTGCTGATGTCAAAATTTTTACGAGAAGTGTGCTCAGTCAGACAGACGTTCCGAGTGCAATAGCCCGTCAATGTTTACTAGAAACACATTAAAACTTGGACGTCTGGACAGCGTCAAGAGGTGTGGTCATGTGACAGTTCGAAGAAAACTCTACTGGGTTTTTGGGTGCCTGTGGAGAGTTTTTGCTAACTGCTCGAAATAAGTTGATGACCTCGGGTTTCTGTTTATTGTAGCCTCCTTAGGTCTGTAGTTGAAAACAGAATGGTCAGTAGCGCATCCCTGAGCGACATTTTTATTTTTTTCTCTTGTGCTCGAAGCTGCACTTCTGATACGGCAGAATCCTTAAAATAAACACCTATATTTGGATGATCCCTAGAAAGAATCTAGAAGAAAGATACCTGCAGAAGACCATATGGAATTATGGTTAAAGACAGGAATAGATAGCATTTTAGAATAGGCAGTGGCGGAAATATGTTCTATACGTTGAGGGACAAACAAGAACTTTAGTTAGGAAGGTATAAGGAAATATAACGATTGTAAATACCATGTATATTTGTTACATGAACGAAGTTGGAGTGTGAGTGAGTGTCTGCTGTATGAATGATAGTGTATGTTTGTTAATGTACAAACCGGATTCCAAAAAAGTTGGTACACTAAACAAATTGTGAATAAAAACTGAATGCAATGATGTGGAGATGGCAAATGTCAATATTTTATTCGTCATATAACATAGATGACAGATCAAAAGTTTAAT
>NW_023632740.1:0-1366 GCF_014905685.2 Nematolebias whitei | reverse complement strand
CCCAGCCACCAGGCGCTCGCCAGCGTGCCCCACCTCCAGGCCTGGCTCCAGAGTGGGGCCCTGGTGACCCATGTTCGAGCGAGGGAACATTGATTCTATTCGTTTTGCTTATTATATGGGTCTGTGGGCTGCACATTGTCTGGTCCCTCACCTATGACTATCTGCCTTGGGTGACCCTGCTTAGGGCATGAAGCCCCTGAGAGCATAGCTCTTAGGATCATTGAAACACTCAAACCCCTCCTCCACGGTAAGGTGGCAGCCCAGGAAGGAGGTTTTTTGTTACTTTTTTAAATACCATTTTATTTTCAGTTGTTATTCTCATTTTGTATGTATCTTTTATGATTGTGACCCCAAGACTCAATGGGATTAACTTGTATAAAAAAAGGTTGGATGAATTTTAGTTAGTTGGTTTTGATCATCTCATATAATTTGCACATTGACTGAATGAAAATGCTTCCTCTTAACATAAACATCTTCATCCTGTGATGGTGCTTTTATAGCAGTGTGTGTGCAGTTCATAGTTCTGATAACATCAGGAAAACTGTCTGGTGCTGCAAACTGTGCATTAATGTTGGCCTGTTCAGCTGCATTGTGGAAAATTTGATTTTCCTGGTTGACGTATGGCTCATTCCACCCTGCCCAGCTGGCATGACTCGACTTAGGGTGGACTGGCTCAGGCCTGATGGGTCTGCTGGGTCTGCCAGCTCCCTCTGGAATAATCCTGTTACTATAGTAACCCTAGTTCAGTCAGCAGCTATATGTGCATGGACAGTGCATGGCTCCTCGCTGTGTCGCGCTCCAAGACCATCTGCAGCTCAAAGCACTGTTCCAGAAGGATTGTCCTTGAAGATTGTCCTTGGATTCCTTAGATAGAGAACTTTACTAATTGGCTTTTATGTATGTGAATGTTCCTGTAAAGTGCCCTGAGACAACTTTGTTGTGATTTGGTGCTATATAAATAAACTGAATTAAAGTGAATTGAAGACTAAAACATCTGATGATCCAGTCATCATTGTGGTCCAGAACATCATCTCTGTCTCTAAATACAGATCCTTCTCAAAAAATTAGCATATTGTGATAAAGTTCATTATTT
Organism: Nematolebias whitei; assembly: GCF_014905685.2. Classification (NCBI taxonomy): domain Eukaryota; kingdom Metazoa; phylum Chordata; class Actinopteri; order Cyprinodontiformes; family Rivulidae; genus Nematolebias; species Nematolebias whitei. Next base: position 273 of record NW_023632740.1, on the reverse strand, counting down.
TCCATAATGTAATGATAAAAATGAAACTTTCATATATTTCAGATTCATTGCACACCAACTGAAATATTTCAGGTCTTTTCAGCAGATGGAAGCATGAAGTGCTCCAAAATCTCCTGATAGCTCGCTGCATTGACCCTGCCCTTCATAAAACACAGTGGACCAACACCAGCAGCTGACATGGTACCCCAGACCATCACTGACTGTGGGTGCTTCACACTGGACTTCAGGCATTTTGGCATTTCCTTCTCCCCGGTCTTCCTCCAGACTCTGGCA
>NW_023632739.1:0-1367 GCF_014905685.2 Nematolebias whitei | reverse complement strand
GGGTAGAAGCTGTTCCTCAGTCTAGTGGTTCTACACTTAATGCTCCTTAACCTCCTTCCTGAGGGGAGTGGGGCAAAAAGTGTGTGTGCTGGGTGGGTGGGGTCCTTCATGATGCAGGTGGCCCTCTTCCTGCATCTGGAGGTGTAGATGTCTGTGATGGTGGGGAGACTGACTCCAACAGATTTCTGTGCAGCCTTCACCACTCTCTGCAAAGCTTTTCTTTCTGCAGCTGTGCAGCCTCCATGCCACACATTGATGCTCGAGCACAGGATGCTCTCCACTGCACACCTGTAGAAGGAGGTGAGGACTGAGCTTCCCAGACCAGCTCGCCTCAGCCGTCTGAGGAAGTAGAGTCTCTGATGAGCTTTCTTGATCAGGCTGGTGGTGTTGTTGCTCCAGCTGAGGTTGTCATTCATGTGTACACCCAAGTACTTGTAGCTGGAGACCACTTCCACCGCAGATCCTCTTATGTTCAGGGGGGTGTAGGTATTTTTGTTCCTTCTGAAGTCCACAATCATCTCCTTTGTCTTCTTCACATTGATGTGAAGGTTATTCTCTCCGCACCAGCTCTCCAGGTGTTCCACCTCCTGCCTGTAGCTGGACTCATCATTGTTTGTGATGCATCCCACCACCGCTGTATCATCTGCAAACTTTACAATGTGACAGCCTGGATGGGTAGCTGCACAATCATATGTGAGCAGAGTAAACAGAAGGGGGCTCAACACACATCCCTGAGGAGAGCCAGTGCTGAGGGTTATGGTGGAGGAGGAGAGGTTGTGGATCCTCACTAACTGTGGTCTGTTTGTTAAAAAGTCTAGTACCCAGTTGCAGATGGAGGGGCTTAGTCCTAGTGTGGATAGTTTGTCCATCAGGGTTTGGGGGATCATGGTGTTGAAGGCGGATGTGAAGTCCACAAAGAGCATACGGACGTAAGAGTTTTTCTGCTCCAGGTGGTTGAGTGCAGTGTGGACCACAGAGGAGATTGCATCCTCTGTTGATCGGTTCTCACGGTATGCGTACTGATGAGGGTCCTCGTTGATGTTGATGGTTGTTTTGATGTGAGTCATGACCAGTTTTTCGAAGCATTTAGCGACTATCGGGGTGAGGGCCACTGGCCGATAGTCATTCAGACCAGTCACTGTAGAGCTTTTTGGGACTGGGATGATGGTGGCAGTCTTCAGGCAGGTGGGAACTGTCTCCAGGGTAAGTGAGGTGTTAAAGATGTCTGCCAGCACCTCACAGAGCTGATCAGCACATTCCTTCAACACTTTTCCGGGGATGTTGTCTGGGCCAGTTGCTTTGTGCGGATTAATCCTCCTGAAGGTACTCCTTACTTCTGCTGAGGTCACGCTGAGATGCTCTTCATC
>NW_023632738.1:0-1367 GCF_014905685.2 Nematolebias whitei | reverse complement strand
TATTTCATGCAACAATAATAGCAAATATTTATTTTCAATCTTTTTTCCCCTAAATAAAATTCATTTCTCGATATCATTCCCAGACCTCGCACTTGATGTCTCATGAGCAGGGGTGGAAGTAACGAATTACAAATACTCACATTACTGTAATTAAGTAGATTTTTTTGGGTACCGTATTTTCCGGAGTATAAGTCGCATGAGTCAAACAAAGCATCAGGAAGAGGAAAAAACATATATAAGTCGCTTCGGCGTATAAATCACATTTATTATGCATTTATTTAATGGTCAAAACAACTTAATTTCATCCATCCATCCATCCATCCATCCATCCATCCATCGTGGCCATAGCCACTAGCTCTCCAGCGTTCCTCCACTTGCACCAGCTGAGTGAAGCGAGTGCGCACGGGAGGATTCGCTGTTGCAGTTCTTAGAAATTTAAAGCATCAGTCAAAAATTGTGTTATAAATATGGAAAAATAAGTATATAAGTCGCAGAACTGACAAATCTATGCAAAAAAACTGTGACTTATACGCCAGAAAATACAGTACTTGTACTTTTATGAGTATTTCTTTCACATGTGTAATTTTACTCATACAATTTAGACCATGTAATCTACTTTGCTACTTTTAAAATCAGAAGTCGCTGCCGAGTATGGCCAAAATTCAAATTAATATTCAAACCTTTCATCTGCATCTTTGTAATCAATAAGGCTGTCAGATCGCGAACGCAACAATTACCTTTGACATAATCAAAGGACAACTCTGTAGAGAAGAGTCATTTATGGACCGAAGATTTGGAGAGAAAGCCAAAATGGAGACAGAGGACAACGCTGTCAACAGAGAAAATGACGAGGTAAAGGCTCAGGATGAGTACCCGTGGCCGATGTAATTAAAAAAATATATTTTTTTATCTCTCCGGTAATGTAATGAGCAGCCTTCCCACCACCTCGGACCTCTACACTTCACGATGCAAGGGGAGGGCGCTCCGCATCATGAAGTACTCCACTCATCCTGCACACAGTTTGTTCCAACCCCCCCCCCCCCCCAAGCAGGCGGCTGAGGAGCATTCAGAGCAAGACCACCAGGCTCAGGAACAGTTTCTTCCCTGCAGCTGTCAGACTGATGAACTTGAGCTGCATTTAATTCAGCTTCATCTTACATTTTTTTCCAACTTTATTAATTATTTATATATTTGTACTCTTTTGTATTTATTTATTTGTTAATTGCTAGGCTTCTTGATCTGGGACCTGAATCTGAATTTTTTACCATAAACATGAAAATGTGAGCTGGTATGACAATAAAAAAAATCCTTGAATCCTTGATAGCAGCTTACAAGCCTTCAGCATCTAATCTCAAAAAAACTTATTG
>NW_023632737.1:0-1367 GCF_014905685.2 Nematolebias whitei | reverse complement strand
ATTGCTTATTGGCCTGGAATGAAAAAGGATGTCAAGGACTACATAAAAGGGTGCCTGATCTGTGGCCAGTTTCAACCATCCAGACCACTTCACAGAGCACCACTGCATAGTAGAGGCATTGCATTTCCATGGTCGGACCTCCAGATTGACTGGGTCGGACCACTCACTAAGACCTCTAGAGGAAATAAATATTTTCTCACGGTAACCTGCGCGTTTACCAAATGGGTAGAATGTCTACCAGCCCCTAATGACACAGCACAAACCACTGCTATGTTATTAATGAATCATGTATTTTCAAGGTTTGGACTTCCCCTTAGGGTGAACTCGGACCAAGGTACACACTTCACAGGTGAAGTAATGAAGGAACTGTGGAAGACGCTAGGCGTCAAAGCCAACTTCCATATTGGCTACCACCCACAGGCTTCAGGCCAGGTTGAGAGAGCAAATAAGACGGTGGTGAGTATTTTGAAAAAATACGTAGCCGCAAACCACAAGGACTGGGACGTGAAACTCCCTCTGGTCCTCATGGCCATAAGGGCCACTCCACACACGTCGACTGGCATCGCTCCTTTCGAGATGATGACGGGTCGACAAATGACTCTCCCTCTGCACCTGTTGTACCAACCAGGCGATGCTGCCATGGCAACAGCCTACACCACACAACAATACATGAAAGACTTGGAAAGACACCTTAAGAACACTTTTGCTTTCGCACAGAAAAACCTGGAAAAATCAGCTGAAGGACGCAAAGCGTACTACGACCAAAAGGCCTCTCACGAGGAACTCCAAGTGGGAGACAGGGTCTGGTACCACACGTTTGCACCCAAAACTGTGAGAGTAGAGTCCGGGACCGGAACTCTCGCCCGTAAGCTGATGCCCAGATGGACTGGACCCCATCTGATAACCGACAAAGTGTCTCCAATTATCTACCAGATAAAAATCAGTAAAGGCCAAAAAGAGCCAACTGTTAAATGGGTACACCGTAACCAGGTTAAACAACACAAGGCGTGCAATAACTCCTTAGGAGACAAAGACATCACAAAATCTGACCTCGTGGGAACAAGGGTCATCCAAGCAGAAGATAACTAATGGATAATAAACTTAACCATAGTTTAAACTCACAGGACCTACCCTTGATAAAACGGGACAGCGTGACTGAAATCTGGCAACCAGGGTGAGGAGAAGCTGTGAAACGATGTTTCTAGATGCTTAGTCACTACTCTTGTCGGTGTTGGAACGTTGTTTAGTTGATTTTGATATTGTTTCCGAAGGAAGAATGAATTTTGTTGTGTAGTTAAGTTAGAGACTAAGAAGCCTTTGACCATGCCAACATGCAGTTCATTCACTAAATTGCAATCTTTGCGGAG
>NW_023632736.1:0-1367 GCF_014905685.2 Nematolebias whitei | reverse complement strand
CAGCTAAAACGAACGATTTCAGTGAGGCAGAACTTCTTATCTGAAATGTAGATATTAACGTCCTTGAGGGGGCGGGTTAGAGTCGTAACCCTAGCAACAGAAGCTAAACCAATCAGAAAGCTAGCCTTCTCAAACTGTGATAAAAGGCTGGAAATGACACACGCCCACCGAGCATTTCCGGGAGGCGCACACCGAGACGGTTCGTTCTTTAATGCTCCAAAATATATGCATATATTTTAATAATGTAATTGTTTGTCTCTGAATATCTGTAACCCATGTTTTGTCAAATAAATCTTTTATACCGAGGGCGACGTCTCAGCTGTCTTGAACACGACGTGGTAGCCAACCACGACAGTTGCCATATCAAAATCAAAGATGGCCACCACCACATATATACAGTACATATATATATATGAATATATGAATATATGAATAAAATAACCTTTGATGATGGGTTGGTGAATATAAGGTTTAATTAAGAACTATGGAACATAGATCATATAAAGATGACTAGAATATCTGTCAGATTTGTAAACTAGGCCATATGTCAGGATTTGTTGGACAGGAACGAACCCAATTGTGCAGACAGGACTCAAACTCGGCAAATACAAAAATAAGTATTTTAATAGAAAATAAAGAACAAAACAAACAGCTGACGTGGCAGCAAAACTTACAAAAATATGGAGGACTCAGAGGGAAACTCAGGGAGGACTCAGGAGAGCTCAGGGGAGACGCAGGAGAACGCAGAGACCCAACGAATACGACCCGACGAGGAACAACACAGAACAGACAGCTTTTATACAAGGACAAGACAAGACGTGATTACAACAGCTGTGACGAGACAAAGGTGGCACCAATTAAACTGATGAGGAAACACTAGGGAAACAGACACAAACAGCAAATGGTACCATCCTTACAGTACCCCCCCTCAAGGACGCCTCCAGGCGTCCCCAAAAACCCCCCTCCCGAAGGACTTGGGCGGGTGGAGGGCGGCACTGCAAGGGTGGAGGGCCAGAGGAAACACAAGGAAGAACACAAGGACCTGAAAGAACTAAGACAAGAAACAAGCAAGAAAAACACAAAAGATCTGAACGGTCAAGAGACCGTCCCTGGAGTCATTGTCCAGGAGGACGGCCGGGAGGCCGTCCATCACGGGATCCACGTTCAGGAGGACGGCCGGGAGGCCGTCCATCACGGGACCCACGTTCAGGGGGGCGGCCGGGAGGCCGTCCATCACGGGACCCACGTTCAGGGGGGCGGCCGGGAGGCCGTCCAACACGCAGGACCTTGGACGCCGCGGCAGGCGGCGTGGACGACTTTGAGGCCGCGTCAGGCGGCGTAGAAACCTTGGAGGCCGCGTCAGGCGG
>NW_023632735.1:0-1367 GCF_014905685.2 Nematolebias whitei | reverse complement strand
GGCACAGAAATATGTGGTGCGAGAAAGAGGTACTGTATCGGATATAATAAACACTCCAGAGACACATTCGGAAAGCGCTCACCCCGGTTCACGTGCATGCAAACATCTGCGCACACACACACAACTCACAGAAACTCCTCCACACATCATCACCCGAACGCAGCGTTGCTCATTTACTTGCAGGCAGCAGCTTCTCCTGTTTTCAGGTAAACTAAAGATGCTGAGGAGGTGGGGAGTCGATATTTATGCATAAAAAATCTCCTCAGTTATCTCACACAACCTGAGGGGGGGGGGGGGGTTCCATTTTTATTTCTTACACATTCTGAAACCTGAAAATAAAACCGTACCCGTGGATTCTTTTATTTTTGAGCCTGTTGAGACTAACATGTTGAAGTTTTACCAACTGCGAGCTCGTTTAATCTCGTTTTTGTTTCCTCCGGTTTGTTTGTGATCGTCACCTGGAAAAAGCTCGGCTCAGGTGAGAGCAGCCGACGCTCGCGTGCAGGAGTTTACAGGCTACAGCCAGAGAAACGTGTTTATTCTTAATGATTAACGCGCACACAGGTACACACACAACATGCTAGCAGAAGCTACACACACCTGTGTTCATGCACACACACAGGTCTTTCATTGCTGTTGCCAGGCAACGGGTCTGCGTGTCCTGTGTTAGCAGCGAGCGCTGTCCAGCCGTGCCCTGACCGCTGCAGCTGACCACCGCTGGAGGAGAGGGAGACGGGATGGAGAGATCGGGTGGAGGAGTGGGAGAAAATGATAACACAAAGGTGGAGGCAGACACAAACTGCGGCTGTAATGATACAAATATTTCTCTGAGGCTGAAATAATCTAGTTTGACTCGACACCAAGGCCTAAAGGCAAAACCACGGCTAATCTGTCAAAGGAGCATCATCCAGAGACCGGCAGAGAGACAGGTGCAAGAAAGACAGACGAGCCGAATGCCACATGGAGGACAGAGAGAGAGAGAGAGAGAGACGGGTATAGAAAGGGTCAGAGAGACGGGTGCAAGAAAGACAGACAGAGAATCAGAATACCAGGTGGAGGATAGGCAGAGAGACAGGTGAACAAAAAGCAGGTAGAATACTTATAAAAGTGAGTAGTGAGACAGATAAAGGTGATAAGTGAGGCCTAGAAAGTGATTAAAAACTAGAAACACCATCAGAAGCTGTCGGATTGAGTGAAGACGTTCAGATGATCAAACAACAGGTGAACGCACTGACTCTGAGTGTGGATTAAATAACTTGAATATGCCAGATTACATCTTGTGAAATCCGTCTCTGTCAACTCTCAAAGTGTTTTTGTACAAAGACGCTCCTGTAGTTAGCCAAACTGTCATGTAGTTTGTATACAGT
>NW_023632734.1:734-1368 GCF_014905685.2 Nematolebias whitei | reverse complement strand
ACCCAGCTAGCATGTTAGATTTATCTGAACAAGTCCGTCAACTTTTTCGTCTTTTAAACTGTCAAAATGCACTTTTATCTGTTAAAAATGTAATCAATAAGCTCCCAGCTGCACGGAGTCGGCGCCCCGGCATTAAAAACGTCTTTCCCACCATTTGAAACAACCCGGTCGAACTGTTCAGAACCGAGCCGGTACCAGAACCACGTCTGAACCGTCTTTAAACAGAATAAAGCGTTTCCACACAAACCCAGCTTTAGATACACATAACAGGCGTACAATTTCAGCTTTAAAAAGACTCGTTGGCTCACAAGTTCAGCTTCAAAACATTGCCAGCGTAAACATGCAGAGTCAAGCTCCAAGCGGCGCAGCTTCAGCTGCGTTCTGACTTCAAGCGTTGCGTTTCAGCACGCTGCGTTCAACACAGCTACACTCTGTTATTTTTCATGCCAACATGTAAAATCAATTATTACACGCATACACAGTCCATTTATGAACACGTAGATGGGCCACCAATATGTAGATGAACAGATGCTGAGATATATTCATCAATTAAAACGGATTCTTCATTTTTCTGGACTGAATAAAATGTGCATTGAATTTAATAAAATGTAACGTGAGACGTTATTTATCTTTG
>NW_023632734.1:0-634 GCF_014905685.2 Nematolebias whitei | reverse complement strand
ACCCAGCTAGCATGTTAGATTTATCTGAACAAGTCCGTCAACTTTTTCGTCTTTTAAACTGTCAAAATGCACTTTTATCTGTTAAAAATGTAATCAATAAGCTCCCAGCTGCACGGAGTCGGCGCCCCGGCATTAAAAACGTCTTTCCCACCATTTGAAACAACCCGGTCGAACTGTTCAGAACCGAGCCGGTACCAGAACCACGTCTGAACCGTCTTTAAACAGAATAAAGCGTTTCCACACAAACCCAGCTTTAGATACACATAACAGGCGTACAATTTCAGCTTTAAAAAGACTCGTTGGCTCACAAGTTCAGCTTCAAAACATTGCCAGCGTAAACATGCAGAGTCAAGCTCCAAGCGGCGCAGCTTCAGCTGCGTTCTGACTTCAAGCGTTGCGTTTCAGCACGCTGCGTTCAACACAGCTACACTCTGTTATTTTTCATGCCAACATGTAAAATCAATTATTACACGCATACACAGTCCATTTATGAACACGTAGATGGGCCACCAATATGTAGATGAACAGATGCTGAGATATATTCATCAATTAAAACGGATTCTTCATTTTTCTGGACTGAATAAAATGTGCATTGAATTTAATAAAATGTAACGTGAGACGTTATTTATCTTTG
>NW_023632733.1:0-1368 GCF_014905685.2 Nematolebias whitei | reverse complement strand
TGTAGATGAACATATCCTGAGATATTCACCTGATTAAAACGGATTCTTTCATTTTTCTGGACTGAATATAAACGTGCATTGAATTTAATGAAATGTGGACGTGAGACGTTAATTATCTTTGACTCACCACGACAGTGGGTCATTTATTAACAGAATCAAGTTTAACACATCAAACATTTACATTAATTTGGCAAAATATGAAAATAACAACATAATTAATCAGCAAGCTGTACAATTATGATCAAGTATCCACACGTCTGTGGATGAGCACTTTACACAGACATTTCTAAAATATCTGGAATGATTTCTACTTGATAGAAGAATTTAAAGATGGAAAATGAAGTTTAAAGGGAGTAAAATATGGTGTGTGAGGGAGAGTGTTGACCAGAACCGACACTCTCCATTCGAACCCAGCTTTCCTCGGTACGCTCGGTAGTGAACTTGACTCGTTACCTCTCTGAAGATGAATCAGCGGATACGGAGTTCCAGTTAACGCTACCTGTCCAGCGTCTCCATAGGATGGCTGTGACTCGTCCGAAGTAGTGACGATATCCCGTCTGACACAAGTTCACCTCAGCCAGTGGACCTCACATGAGTGGGGTTCGTCCGAGTTCCACTCAGAGGTGGAAGATGTTATAATCCCAATCTCGGAAGAGCCTTATCATGGCTGGACTTCTGTTCTCCCAAACTGAAACTTCACAGAACTGCCGCTTCACAGAACTGAGAGAACTAGGAAGTACCGACATTTTAAAGGGCTCTATTTCTGTTTCATTTGGGAGTCCCTGATTGGTCAATGTCGACCAGACAGGGGTGTGGTTTGTGACGTAAGAGGTTACTAGAAGCAAGAATGTTATAGAACAGACTGAAACTGTTTTTCAGACAGCCGAGAGAAATGTTTGGGCGAGTTTGGAGAAACAGGTGCCAACTTCTCTGTTTACGTCTGAGAGGATTTAAAAACAAGACAGTTGTTCCAACACTTGTCTGCTTCGACTCCGACCTTGGAGCAAACGTACACTGCTCATTCAAAGACAGGAAATCAGAAAATGCATAATTACTCTGTAACAGGCCTTAACATGAATTCTAACTTTGCATGAGGATTAAAATCATTGTTACTGTTTTTCACAGTTAATAAAAATTGATTAGTTCACTGTAACATCTAAAATGTTTGAACTAAAACACTTTGATTATCAAACATTTGTAAAACAGTAATGATAATAGAAAAGAGAGTGTTCTTTCACTTGAATTTTCAAGAAAGAAAGTCTCAGGATGGGTGAACCTGTATTTCTGGATTCAAATCAATGAAATGACAGTTTCTGTCCCACAAGGTGCCTAAGGTCAAGGTTTCGACATCAGGCCTAGTCCACTACA
>NW_023632732.1:0-1368 GCF_014905685.2 Nematolebias whitei | reverse complement strand
CTGTAGTGAACTTAACCTGATGTCAAAACTAAGCCTAAGGTCAAAACCCTTGACCTTAAGAACCTTGTGGGACAGGAACTGTCATTTCATTGATTTGAATCCAGAAATACAGGTTCACCCATCCTGAGACTCTCTTTCTTGAAAATCAAGTGAAAGAACACTCTCTTTTTATTATCATTACTATTTTACAAATGTTGATAATCAAAGTGTCTTAGTTCAAACCATTTTAGATGTTGCAATGAACTAATCAATTTTATTAACTGTGAAACAGTGTAATGATTTTTAATGCTTATGCAGAGTTAGAATTCATGTTAAGGTCTGTTACAGATTTTTTATGCATTTTCTGATTTCTGTCTTTGAATGAGCAAGTGTGCGTTTTCCAAGGTCAGGAGTCGAAGCAGACATGTGTTGGAACAACTGTCTTGTTTACATCCTCTCAGACGCCAACGGAGGTGGCACCTGTTTCTAAAACTCGCCAAAACAAAACTCTCTCTGTCTCTGAGAACAGTTCAATCTGTTCCATAACAATTCTTGCTGTTTTCTGACTTATAGTAACCTCTGACATCACAAAACACACCCCTGTCTGGTTGATATTACCCAATCAGGGACGCCCAAATGAATCGGGAATAGAGCTCTTTAAAATGCCGGTACTTCCTAGTTCTCTCTAGTTCAGTTCTGTGGGTTTGGAGCCAGTTCAGTTCTGCGCGGAGAAGTTCAGTTCGGTGAAGCTTCTGAGCAGTTCGGTTCTGCGCTGAGAAGTCGTTTGGGAGAACAGAAGTCCAGCATGATAAGGCTCCTCCGAGTTGGATTATAATATCCTCCACCTCTGAGTGGAACTTCTGAAGTACCCCACTCATGTGAAGTCCACTTGCTGATGTGAGCTGGTGTCGGACGGAATCTCGTCACTACTTCGGATGAGTCACAGCCATCCTATGGAGACGCTGGACAGGTAGCGTTAACTGGACCTCCATATCTGCTAATTAATCTTCAGAAAGGTAATGAGTCAAGTTTCCTACCAAGCGTACCGAGGGAAGCTGGGTTCTGATGGAAAGTGTCGGTTCTGGTGAACACTTCCCCTCACATACCATCTTTTACTCCCTTTAAACTTCATTTCCATCTTTAAATTCTTCTCTCAAGTAGAAATCCTTCCAGACATTTTAGAAATGTCTGTGTAAAGTGCTCATCCACCGCCGTGTGGATTATTGATCATAATTGTACAGTTTTCATAAATGTCTGTGGTGAAGCAACGGAAAATCATGGCCGTATAGTTTTCCTGATTGATTGATTATGTTGTTATTTTCATATTTTGCCAAATTAATGTAAATGTTTGATGTTAAACTTTGATTCTGTAAATAAATGACCGCATTC
>NW_023632731.1:0-1368 GCF_014905685.2 Nematolebias whitei | reverse complement strand
GGATCTGCGGTGGAAGTGGTCTCCAGCTACAAGTACTTGGGTGTACATGTAGTATGACATATCCTGAGATATATTCATACATTAAACGGGTTCACTCATCTTTCTGGACTGTGTGATGTACGTGCGTTGAATTTAACAGAAATGTGGACGTGAGACGTTAATTATCTTTGACTCACCAAGCGAGTGGGTCATTTATTAACAGAATCAAGTTTAACACATCACACATTTACATTAATTTGGCAGAATATGAAAACAACAACATAATCAGCTTTACAACCAGGAAACCATACGGCCATGGTTTTCCGTTGCTTCACCACAGACATTAATTAAAACATCTGGATTAATTTTCTAGCAGAAAGGAGAGTTTAAAGATGGAAAGATGAAGTTTATCTGAGAGAGATGTGTGAGGGAATTTGTCTGTTTTAACCAGAACAGCACGCTCCATTGAAATCAGCTTGGGCCAATGGTACGCTTGGTCGAAATAGAACTTTTACCTTGCAGACGATAGCTTCAGCGTCGGTGTAGAGCTCTCCTTTTGACTCTTTCAGCGTCTCCGTGAGGACAGCTAAAAACCTTGGGAGTCGTGTGAGGTTATCCAAACAGAAGTTATAATTCCCAAAATCGTCTCTGGTTCAGCTTGTTTGGTTTAGCAGCATCCATGAATGCCTGCGGTTGCATTCACGGACTCCCAAACTCCCTGCACTCTGGATTCCACAACTCTTGAACTCTGCTTTGAACTGGGAAGTTGCCACATTTAAAATGGGCTCTACTTCCGGTTCATTTGAGAGCTTTTGATTGGTGGATGGACCAGAACAGAGGTGTGGTTTGTGATGTAAGGTGTTATGGAAAGTCAAGGATAGAGATTAAGATTGTTTAAGAACAGACAGAAAGATTGTTGGAGAAAACCAGTCTTAGTGGCGTCTCTACTCAGTATCTTGCTGTAAAAGTTAAACATGACATTTCTTTTCAGTAAACTTTTTAGTTGACCGAAGCTCGAACTTTAACACACTTACAACTTTGCTCACTTTCAAAGCAGACGATCAAGAAATTGAATCATTACTCTGTAATGTACTCTAACTTGATTTCACTTTGAATTGAGGAATAAAAATCATTACTACTGTTTAAGTAGATAAAAATGAGTAGTTCACCTCAACATGTAAACATTGTTTGAACTAACACAATTTGATTATCGAAACATTTGTAAAATAGTAATGATCATAGAGAATTGTCTTTTCCACTTGATTAATTCAAGAAAGAAAGTCTCAGGATGGGTCTAAACTGTATTTCTGGATTCAAATCAATGAAATGACAGTTTCTGACCATATGATCCTAAGGTCATTGATTTGACATCAGGTCAAGTTCACTACA
>NW_023632730.1:0-1368 GCF_014905685.2 Nematolebias whitei | reverse complement strand
AGCCGAACCTACTCGAACAATTCTATTCGGGGGGGTAGCTAATTCTTTTTGATGAGTCTCGCCATAGACTTCCAAAAGCATTTATGGGAAACCAAGCACCCAATCTCAAGTCGTTCGTCTAAAAGACAACAGACAATTGAACCAAACTATATTTTACCATGTAAAGCTAACTTAAACCAAGTTAGGAATGGAAAAATAGTTTGGAACCCTTTTCTATAGGTATAAACCCCTGTAGTTACCCCTTTTCAGCATGTTCCACCCCTTAACTGGTAGCTGTAGCTGTTCCCAACCATAATAGCTTACACACCAGGTGCATATAGTTTAAGGCCTTATGTAAAATCCCCTTCATAAGCCCACCTTAAACCACATAATTGCATGTCACATTTGAACCAGAACGGCACCGACTGGACGTCGCCCAGAGACGACCTTCGCTGGAGGCGACCTGCAATCCTGACGTTGGTCTCCGCTCTTCATCCAGTGGCCGCATCTTCAGTTCAATCCAAGGGTAACCCTGTGTATGCTGATCAATCAACACTTCCAATCGTTGTGGATTTACCGTTGTGGATTATATGACTTTTTCCAATGGATTACAGACTCTGTTTTCAAGGGGTTAAAGCATTGCTACAATGGAATTATCGAGACGTTATGGAATTATAATCAACACAATGGAATTACGAAGAACATTGTGGAATTACCTTGACTTTGTTTTCCTTGCTGGATTACTTTTGACTTTTGTTTTCCTTGCTGGATTACTCTTGACTCTTGTTTCTTTGCTGGATTACATCAAGCTTCAAGGACAATCGAAGGCGTAAGTTCATAGGTGGAATTCATCCCCATGAACAGGTGATGATTTCCAAAGGGGGGACTGTAGTGAACTTAACCTGATGTCAAGACTAAGCCTAAGGTCAAAACCCTTGACCTTAAGAACCTTGTGGGACAGGAACTGTCATTTCATTGATTTGAATCCAGAAATACAGGTTCACCCATCCTGAGACTCTCTTTCTTGAAAATTCAAGTGGAAGAACACTCTCTTTTCTATTATCATTACTATTTTACAAATGTTGATAATCAAAGTGTCTTAATTCAAACCATTTTAGATGTTGCAGTGAACTAATCGATTTTATTAACTGAAACAGTGTAATGATTTTTAATTCTCATGCAAAGTTAGAATTCATGTTAAAGCTGTTACAGAGTAATTATGCATTTTCTGATTTCTGTCTTTGAATGAGCAAGTGTGCGTTTTCCAGGGTCAGGAATCGAAGCAGACATGTGTTGGAACAACTGCCTTGTTTTTACATCCTCTCAGACGTCAACAGGGGTTTTTTTGCACCTGTTTCTAAAACTCGCCAAAACAAAACACTCTCTGTC
>NW_023632729.1:0-1368 GCF_014905685.2 Nematolebias whitei | reverse complement strand
TAGATATTTTTATTGTTTGAGTTCCTGCAGCAGCACCTTCAGCAACCCACCTATGTGGCCAAAAGCTGGTTCGGAAAGAAAGGGTGCTCATTGTCTAAGTGGGTGAAAGAAGTAAGCTACCCTTTCAAATGAGCAAATTAATTAATTATTGCAAAGATGTCACTGGTTAAGTCTGATGCATTAAATGATAGAATTGTAGGATAAACTTGTAGGTGTGTTTTCAGATCATCAATTTAAACAGTGTCCAACTTAAATGGACAATTTTGGCTCTGTTACAAGACAGACCTGTTTTTTACAAAGAATGATTACAACATTATACAATGTCAACAGTAGGCAATCATAAAAGAAAGCATATAAAATTGAGCAAGTAAAACAAATAAAATATTATTAAAATAAAACAAAACAAAAAATAGCTACATTTTAAAGCAATTGTAAAATCCTAAAAACAGACATGTCTGCATTTGGTTTTTGCCATGAATATAAGTAGTATAATATAAGTAGCATTTAAACTAAACTTACCTGATTCTTCATTGGTGCCATGCTCATGTTCTTCTCTTCTGGTATTCATCTTCTTTTGTGTTTTGACAGGATTTGGAAGTTGAATCATGTGAAGCTCCTCTCCATCTGAGAAGCTGCCCTCAACATGATCAGAGTGGTTCTGCATTTCAGTCAGTTTTTTTTACTGGATGGATGAAAAAGTTTTCCACCTAAGAACAGAGCTTAAATTAATTAATAAAATTGGAACAACTTTTAAAAACACCATAACATTAATTGTGTTTATAGCAATACAAATACATCCCAAAGAATTAGAATATCATGAAAAATATCTATATATTTTTTTTACCCTCATTTCTGAAAGTAAAAGTCATAACTTCGATCAATGTTTCTCAACCTTGGTCTTCAAACACCACCCCACATTCCCCTTGAAATATTTCACTATGTGTGATTAATCTTCAAATTATACTTTCTGAAATTAATATACAGGTCCTTCTCAAAAAATTAGCATATTGTGATAAAGGTCATTATTTTCCATAATGTAATGATAAAAATGAAACTTTCATATATTTCAGATTCATTGCACACCAACTGAAATATTTCAGGTCTTTAATTGTTTTAATACTGATGATTATGGCATACAGCTCATGAAAACCCAAAATGCCTGTCCCAAAAAAATAGCATATTTCATCTCACCAATGAAAGACAAGCGTTTTTAATACAAAAAACGCCAACCTTAAAATATTCATGTTCAGTTATGCTCTCAATACTTGGTCAGGAATCCTTTTGCATGAATGACTGCTTCAATGCGGCGTGGCATGGAGGCAATCAGCCTGTGGCACTGCTGAGGTGTTATGGAGGCCCAGGATGCTT
>NW_023632728.1:0-1368 GCF_014905685.2 Nematolebias whitei | reverse complement strand
GTAATCTTGGATTGTCTGAACCGTCAGCACAGCTGTAGCTGTTTCTGCGTGTTCAGCTTGCGATGACTCGTCATCGTTTGTGTGTGTGTTTACCCCCCCTTCATCCGATGAGGGGTTGTTTGAGGCAACAACAGCAACGTCTTGGTGTGTTTCACCGACATCTGTAGTGTTGTCATTCGCGCCCAGAGATGTAATAGTGAGTACTTCACTGCATAGTGCTTTTGGTCGGCTTCCCTTGTCAGTGTGTTTCAAATCTTCTAACATTTCGCGCAATTTTTCTGTCTCTTCCGAGCTCAGAGGTGGAGGGCCCTTTTTCTGGAACTTTTGTGATTTTTTCGCCGCGGGACGTTTCGTCCGAGGTGGGAGGCGGCTAGGTACGTCTTTTTGGGGTTCCTTTCTGGCCGTCCCCTGATAATATGGTTCCTCTCGGTTGCCATATTTTTGCGTCCTCCGCTGGTCCCATTTACGATAATCACGTTCGTCCTCTGAAGGAGGAGCCTTTTTGTCCCAGCGTGCACTTCATGATGCGGTTTGTTAGTTTGAAAATACTGCCTTTTTTCTCCTTTTTTAGGAGGAGGTGGCGATGAACGCCTTCCTTCTAATTCTAGGGAGTGGGGTTTAACCTTTACACCAGGAAACACTTCTATGGGCGTCTTGGCATGAGAACGTGCCTCAAACACATTCACAGCGCACTGTTTAATCTCACTGATGGATTTTTCTCTGAAATTTGCCATCATTTGCACTGACGTTTGTATGTCAGGGTGGAGATTTTTGCTGAAAACAAATTTAAAACCTTCTTCTTCCTCCATCCCGGTTTCATTTCTGTTACCGAAATAAGCTTGGAAGATTCTTTTGTAATAAACTTTTGGATGTTCAGCTTTACCCTGCGTGACCTTTTCTGCGGCTGGGTATCCAGCTGGTCCTGTGCAGGAGTCGTACTCTTTGATCAAAGCTTCACACAGAAGGTTGTAATCCCTTCTCGTTGCATCAGGTAGACGCTCGATGAAGGTAAACACCTCTCTGTCCGAAGTGAGCCGTATCAGACTGATCTTATCCTCTACCGTAGCATTAGGATAAGATCTCAATCTGAACTCCAGATCTCTGAGGTACGCTTTTGTTCCAGATGAGCCCATCGGTCTAGGAACAAAGCGTTGTACATATTTTGAGATTTTTTGCAAATCATCCATTGAAGGAGTAGATATCAATGGTCTCACCTGCGTGATCGGTTGTGGGGGTGTTGCTCTGCCCGTTTGTGTAGGTGTTTGGATGGGTCTAAAAGCACTGGGTGAGTAAAAAGGTCGTTGAGGTTTTGGTGTATTATCCCGACTCTGTTCAGGGTCTGGTTTGGATTCCAGATCACCTTGCCCA
>NW_023632727.1:0-1368 GCF_014905685.2 Nematolebias whitei | reverse complement strand
TTCACTTGGCTCATTTCAAAATAAGATAAAGTGCTTAATCAAAAAACATTTTTTTTTTTTGTCAAAATTTTAGGTGCTTTGACAATGAATAGAGACTTAACAAAATGATCTTTACTTAATAATAAAAAAAAAGAAAAAAAATCCCATTTAATAGTTTATTTCAAATTATTAGAGCAAACCAACACCAATTAAATAAAAATAAATCTTGCCCGATTCGCTCGTGTTCAGCCAAGATGAACACAGAAGCATGATGCTTCAGACAGAGGGATGCACACACACCTTTGTCCTCCAGTCAACAGCTAAACAAACAAACTAGCATTGAAACCTCAGCGTGTGGGTTTAGACTGAAAGTAAAGCCGTTGAATGATTGTCCGTTGACTGGACCAATTTTTTTCCCCATTTTTCAGAACAACATCATCAGAGTCAGAGTCAGAGTCAGAGTTTCTTTATTGTCATTCGCACCTCATGTGGTACATGTGGTGGAGCGAAATTATGTACACAGGGTCCCAGTTACATCCAACAATAAAATGTATAAGAAAAACAGTAATGACATCTAAGATATGAACTAAGAAAAACATCAACTAAATATACACTAAGCACTCATAACATAAAACATTGAACATCACCACAAACATGAACATGAGTCTGTGAGCAGATGTGCACGCATGAACACATCAACATTGAAACAGATCAGCAGCAACATGAAACAGATCAGCAGCAACATGATATGGTTTTTCACAGTGATTATTCTAGTTAGAGATTCATGAGTCTAACAGCCTCAGGGTAGAAGCTGTTCCTCAGTCTAGTGGTTCTACACTTAATGCTCCTTAACCTCCTTCCTGAGGGGAGTGGGGCAAAAAGTGTGTGTGCTGGGTGGGTGGGGTCCTTCATGATGCAGGTGGCCCTCTTCCTGCATCTGGAGGTGTAGATGTCTGTGATGGTGGGGAGACTGATTCCAACAGATTTCTGTGCAGCCTTCACCACTCTCTGCAAAGCTTTTCTTTCTGCAGCTGTGCAGCCTCCATGCCACACGTTGATGCTGGAGCACAGGATGCTCTCCACTGCACACCTGTAGAAGGAGGTGAGGACTGAGCTTCCCAGACCAGCTCGCCTCAGCCGTCTGAGGAAGTAGAGTCTCTGATGAGCTTTCTTGATCAGGCTGGTGGTGTTGTTGCTCCAGCTGAGGTTGTCATTCATGTGTACACCCAAGTACTTGTAGCTGGAGACCACTTCCACCGCAGATCCTCTTATGTTCAGGGGGGTGTAGGTGTTTTTGTTCCTTCTGAAGTCCACAATCATCTCCTTTGTCTTCTTCACATTGATGTGAAGGTTATTCTCTCTGCACCAGCTCTCCAGGTGTTCCACCTC
>NW_023632726.1:0-1368 GCF_014905685.2 Nematolebias whitei | reverse complement strand
GCCTCAGACCGACGAAGCCTCTTGGATGAGGGGCGAAACGTTTCTTTTTAACAAAAAAACGAAGTCCAGATGACATGATTCAACCTTTTTTGTTGTTTATATATCAAAATGTTCAGCTCTTTCAGGACAATCCTGCTATGACTTTTGGTATAGCTTTTTGAAATATTTAACCTTTTCTGCCACTTTTTGCTCATATGAATTCCTTCAAATCTTTAGCTCTGTTTACAACCTTTTACTGTTCCTTTCACATTTTCTTCCGGTTCAGCTTCCTTGTGCAAATTTAAACTTTTTTCAGCTACTTTCAGCTAATTTCAGATGATTTTTTTATCAGCTGTTTTGTGCTTCTTTTTGATTATTTCTGCTAACTACAACATCTTTGTGTTTCTTCTAACTCCTTTCTGCTAATTTCAGCTTGTTATGCTCCTTTCAGCTCCTTTCTGCAAGTTTCATCTTTTTCTATTTCAGCTACTATTTAGCTGTTTTGTGCTAATTTGAGCATTTTCAGCTAATTCCACATTTTTTTTGCACTTATTTTAACTTTTTTCAGCCAAATTCAGCAAAAATGTGCTCTCTATACGTCTTTCTGGTAATTTAAGATTCTTTCTGGGTTTTTTTAGCTACATTCCAGCAATTTTTTTGTGTGTGGTTATTTTCTGTTTTTCCCCAGATTATTCCCACTTCTTTCTGCTCATTTCTGCTTCTTTCAGCCTAAATGGGCAAACATGTTCTTTCTGCTTTCTTCTGCTAACTTAAACTTATTCTACCTTTGTATCATTTTGTAGCTAATCTCAGCTGTTTTCAATCAATCAGTCAATCAGATTTTTTTCTATAGCACATTTTAAAAACCATAGGGGTAACCAAAGTGCTGTACAATAAGACAAAAAAAAAGATTAAGAAAATAAAAACATACAAAGCATACACAAAGAAACATAAAAAAACACACAAACCAGTTTCACGGCAGGTGTGTTTTAAGATGCCATACAAGGGGCTGGGGACGTGGGGGGGGTCATGGGCCTGGAGCGGTGGCGCCCGACTGGGGAGGTGGCTCTGGTGGTTCTGGGTGATGGCCTATGCTGGCTGCATGCGGGCTTCTGGGCGGTCTGTACCGGCGGACATGGGTTACTGGCCTGGTGACCTGGCTGTCCCTGGGTGGGTCTGGGGTGGACGCGGGCACGGGTTCTGGGGTGGTATCGCTCCTGGGCGGGGTTCCCGGCTTGGTTTGGGGATCTCGAGTCTTGACAGGTATGTTGCCGGGGTCTTGGGCCGGCGGGTGCGCCGGCGCCCGGCCCTGGCCTTGGGGCCTTCGGTGCGTTGGTGGGCTTTGGGGCCTGTGCCATGGGGGGGTGGGACTGTTGATGGGGGGGGGGG
>NW_023632725.1:0-1368 GCF_014905685.2 Nematolebias whitei | reverse complement strand
ATAAAGCTTTATACTCACCCCAGATAAACCCATCAGATAATGAAATTGATCAATTCCTGAATAAAATAACACTTCCTAAATGATCAGATAATCAATCAATGGAGATGGATTCACCACTGACACCAGTGGAACCCCAGGCAGCCCTCAAAAGCATGTCCAATAAAAAGGCTCCAGGTCCAGATGGATTCCCAGCAAAGTTCTACAAAGAATTCTGGAATATCCTGGCACCACTATTTCACAAAATGCTACAGGAAACTGAGAGAAATAACAGACTTCCAGAAAATATAAACTCAGCCAACATTAGTCTCCTGTTAAAACCAGGCAAAGACCCTGTATTACCTACCAGTTATCGTCCCATATCTCTTATCAATGTTGATCTTAAAATAATTTGTAAAGCCCTCTCAAAAAGATTGGAAAAGATAACTCCTCTCATAATACATCCTGACCAAACTGGTTTTATAAAAGGGAGACATTCATCCACAAATTCACACAGATTATTTAATTTAATAGATTATTCTTACAGTAAAAATATTGAAACTGCAATATTCTCTCTAGATGCAGAAAAAGCTTTTGATAGAGTTAACTGGAAATTTTTATTTGCAGCCATACATAAATTTGGTTTTGGAAATTATTTCATAAACTGGTTAAAAATATTATACGCTTCCCCATCAGCATGCATTAGGACAAATAATCAAATATCTGCTAGCTTTCTTCTGCAAAGGGGCACCAGGCAGGGATGTCCACTCTCCCCCTCACTGTTTACTGTTTTCATCGAACCGCTAGCCACAGCAATCAGGCAAACTACAGATATTAAAGGCATAAAATGCAAGAACATAGAGCACAAAATCAGTCTATATGCTGATGATGTGTTGCTCTTCCTCCAGCATTCACAAACCTCCCTCTCTCAGGTAATTGGATTGATAAACTCTTTTTCAAGAGTTTCAGATTACTCTATAAACTGGATAAAATCCACAGTTCTACCAATTAATTGCTATTTCAACAATTCACTTACTACACAACTGCAATCAGGGAACATTACGTACTTGGGTATCAAAGTCTCTCCTAGATTGGCAGATTTAACAAAACTAAACCACACCCCACTTTTAAAGAAATTTGAGGATGATCTTGCTAGATGGAAATCTCTACCCTTGTCTCTCATGGGAAGAATTGCTTCAATAAAAATGATAGTTTAGCCTAAAATAAACTATCTATTCTCAATGATTCCAAATAAACCATCATCTGACTGGTTTAGATCCCTGGACTCCTCCATCTCTAAATTTCTCTGTTAAGATAAACCCCCACGGATTAAACCAAAAACACAACAGAAGACCAAAGATAAAGGAGGACTAGAGCTACCCAATTTCTATT
>NW_023632724.1:0-1368 GCF_014905685.2 Nematolebias whitei | reverse complement strand
CATTAAGTTTTCAACTCCTTTGAATAAATGGCTCTTATAATTAAAAAGCTTAGTTTGAAACATTAAAACATATTTCAGTTGTATCAATGTTTTTCACAGTTCAGAGTCTTTAACAGTTTTGTTTTGTTTCTAAGCTTACATGTTTTATTCTTTATTCAGATTGTGGAGCGCCAGTTTGTCAGAGATCAGCTGTTCTTCTCTGAGCTCAGCTCTGAAGTCCAACCCCTCCCACCTGACAGAATTAGAGCTGGGTGACAACAAGCTGCAGGATTCAGGAGTGAAGCAGCTGTGTGGTTTTCTGGAGAGTCCACGATGTAGACTGGAGACTCTGAGGTCAGACATGTTTATCACCTGCTGATGGAGGAGGAGGGACAATGATGTTGATGTGTGTGTGTGTGTGTGTGTGTGTGTCCTTGTTTATGCTACTTTGTGAGGCCCATTTTTCCAACTTATACTGCATTGTGGGGACCAACTGCTCCTTATGGGGCCCAAAGCCCGGGCCCCATAAGAAGAAGTCCCGTTGGTGGGTTAGGGGCTAGGTTTAGGACTAAGGTGTGAATTGAGGATGTGTTAGGTTTAGGGTTAGGTATGTACTGGCAATGGTTAGGTTATGGATAAAAGTCATGGTTAGGCTATAGAAATGAATGAAAAATGAATGGAAGTCAATGCAAAGACCCCAAAAAGATAGCAAAACAAACCTGTGTGTGTGTGTGTGTGTGTGTGTCTACAACTGATTTATTTTAGAGCCAACTTGTTTTACAGTTTTACAGGAATTGAGTTAAATGTCAGTGTGGTAGTAGCTGAGACTGACCTCCATCATTTACTCTGAGTGCTGTTTCATAACAAAACATCTGTGCTTAAAACTTTGCCAATAACTATTGAAATCAGTTTAATATGTCTGTTAGCAAAATATCTCAGAGACAACTGAAAAGATTTTAGTGAAACTCTCAGAAAATAATAATTTGACAGACGTAAAACTGATTAACTCCTGAATATAATTAATTAAAGATGGCCGCCACAGCCAACTGACTTCAGGAAACACCAACATGACTATAACTCAGCCAGTTTGACAGATGTTGAGCTGACAGTTGTTGTGGTAGTAGCTGAGCATCATACTCAACACATACTTTGAGTGAAACACATTGTGCAACATTTTGTCTAAAACCTTGATATAATTTGTTGGAGTCAGTCCTGTTTGTCTGTTAGCAAAATATCTCATAAACCACTGAACAGATTTCAAAGATACTTTCAACAATTAATCTTTGGATTAATTATTGAAACTGATTACTGTTTGGAGTCGACCTCATTCAAGATGGCTGCTGCAGCTAATTGACCTCAGCCAACACAGAAGTGTCTTTACCTCAGTGA
>NW_023632723.1:0-1368 GCF_014905685.2 Nematolebias whitei | reverse complement strand
TATATACGTAAATTTGTCTCAAATTGTAATACTGAAACTGTCTTTGACGTGCAACAGTTTAAATGGTTACCGTTAGAGAGGAGCACATTTAATTCCCATATGCATTTACGATGCATGCTACTATTGATAAGAGAAATGAACTGAGCACATTCAAATGGTGACTGAAATACACTTCCATTGTGTTTCAAATACCACTCATAATTAAGCTGAGGATTGAAGAAAAACGAAGTGAAATCACTTTTTGTGTGTGTATAAATGTGCAGAGGATTTGGCGAGTGTTTACGGGTGCACATAGTGCTCTGCTGAATATTAAACCACAAACTATAAAGACAACAACGAAGCCATCGTGAGAAATTGCTAAAGGAAGTCTTTGTGGTTTTAGAAGTATCAGACGAGCCAATAGTTTTAATGAGGCAGCAATGCTGCACATGCCAGGAAATGATAAGGTGTATACAGGTTTTGGTAACGGCAGACACCGTACCACTATGAAAGTAGTGTGCAGCTGTTGTTCTAACAAAGTCTACACAGACTCCACAGTCAACCAGAACATCAAGACGTTTTAGAGACTAAGGGGTCCTGAGTTGTTCCTTAAAATGACTGGTAAGAACATAAAAACTAACGCTAGTTTTCTTTCAGAGCATTCTGCTTTTTGATATCTTTGCGTAAAACTTTTGTTCATTTGCACATCTGTTTGGTATCCTTAAAATACTTTAAATAAATGCAGTTAGAATAATGTCATGGCAGAAGAAGAGTTCTGTTTGAGTTTCAACCCACTCAATGTGTCTTTTAGAGGGCATTTGCATTTTGAATTGTTGTCTGTAGTCAAAAGGTTGTTTGAGTGCATGTCTTTTCCTGCGTGTCTATGTGTTCCTGCACACCACCCTCATATTCCCACACATGTGTGTGTTGATGTGAGCAGAGGGGGGATGTCACATAAGAAATGTCCTTTTTAATCAGGGGAAAAAATATAAAATGACTCGGGAGCAAGGCAAGCATATTAATATGCCTCATTTACATACGCTCGTCAGTCAGGATACGTTTATAAAAAAAAGAAATGCACACAAACTGGATTCGTCAGTTCATTTCACATTATTCCATTGTCTATCTGCCTTTGTTATATGTTAAAGATAAAGGCAGAAATCAAATTGAAGAAAAGGGCAAGCTGCTATCTCCCCAAATGAGCAACAGCTCATCAACCTAGTTTAAATCACAGATTTTGATTCCAAAAGGCAGCAGCTTCTGAAGAACGGGCCCATTCAAATAAGGTCTTCTCCAATATACGCACGGGGCTGGTGATTGAAGCTAGGCTGTAACTGAAATACAGTTCTTTATCAAACAGACACAGCATACACATGCACCCACTCCCAT
>NW_023632722.1:0-1369 GCF_014905685.2 Nematolebias whitei | reverse complement strand
TGTAGTGAGTCACGTTAGTACGTGCCACTAGTTGTATGACAAATATATGTGGTATATATTTATGCATACTTTTCACGAGTTCCTCATCTTTCTGACTGTGTAATGTCGTGTATTGAGTTCAACAGAAATGTAACGAGAGACGTTATTTACCTTTGACCCATCAAAATGAATGGAGTCATTTATTTTCAGAATCAAAGTTTAACATCAAACATTTACATTAATTTGGCAAAATATGAAAATAATAACAGACAAGTTTCACAGAAAATGAGCGTCGATCACTCGGCGGTGAACGAGGACTTTGCTTCAGATATTTCTAAAATATCTGTACTGGTTTTGTGAGAGAGAGAAGAGTTTAAGATGAAATGGAGATTTTCTTACAGAGAACTATGTGAGAGAATTAATATCTGTTGACCAGAACGTGCACGCTTCATCAGATCTCAGCTCGCCTCCAGTACACTTTAGTCGAAGAAGAGACCGTTACCTTGTTGATGATAGATCAGCTCGATAGAGAGTCCTCCAGACCTTTCAGCGTCTCCGTTGAGAGCTGCTGAAATCCTTAGATAGTCGTGCGTGGGTTGTTCAAACAGAAGTTATAATTCCAAACGTCTCTGACTCTCCTGAATTCTCGAATTCTCTTCCATTCACTTCACCATTCTCCATGAATTCTAACCAATTCTCTTCAGAACTCCTTGAGCACTAACTTGAGAACTCTTGAGAACTCTTGAGAACTCTTGAGAACTCTTGAGAACTAACTTGAACTGGAAAGTTGCCACATTTTAAATGGGTCGACTTCCGGTTCAATTTAGAGCTTTCTGATTCGTGGATGTACCAGAAAGAGGTGTGGTTTTTGACGTAAGGTATTATCAAAAGTCGAGGTCAGGGAATGAATTTGTTTTCAACATACAGAAAAGATTATTGCAGAATACCAGACTTTTTGGAGCCTCACTCTGTTGTATCTTTCCAAATAGTAAAACATGACATCCCATTTTCAGTAAACATTTAGTTGACCGAAGCTTCAACTTTCACATACTTACGACTTGGCTCATTTCAGACAGAAAATCAAGAAATGCATATTAACCTGATTTCTCCTTTGAATGAGGAATAAAATCATTACTTACTGTTTATGTAAAATAAAATGAGTAGTTCTTTTTCAACCTGTAAGCATTGAATGGAACTAACACAATTTGATTATCAAACATTTGTAAAACAGTAATGATTATAGAGGATTGTCTTTTCTGCTTGATTAATTCAAGAAAGAAAGTCATCAGATGGCTCAGACTTATTCAGATCAATGAAAATAACAGTCTCTGTCCATCTGGTAGATTTGAGGTCATCAGGGTCAGATAAGGGTCAGACCAGGTTCACTACA
>NW_023632721.1:0-1369 GCF_014905685.2 Nematolebias whitei | reverse complement strand
AAAGAGTCAAAAGGAGAGCTCTACACCGACGCTGAAGCTATCATCTGCAAGGTAAAAGTTCTATTTCGACCAAGCGTACCGTTGGCCCAAGCTGATTTCAATGGAGCGTGCTGTTCTGGTTAAAACAGACAAATTCCCTCACACATCTCTCTCAGATAAACTTCATCTTTCCATCTTTAAACTCTCCTATCTGCTAGAAAATTAATCCAGATGTTTTCAGAAATGTCTGTGGTGTAGCAACGGAAAATCATGGCCGTATGGTTTTCCTGGTTGTAAAGCTGATTAATTATGTCGTTATTTTCCAATTCTTGCCAATTAATGTAAATGTGTGATGTGTTAAACTTGATTCTGTTAATAAATGACCCACTCGCTTGGTGAGTCAAAGATAATTAACGTCTCACGTCCACATTTTTATTACCTTCAACGCACATATGTTACACAGTCCAGAAAAATGAAGAACCCGTTTAATGTATGAATATATCTCAGGATATGTCATACTACACAAATGACTATAAAGAAACTCTGACTCTGAAATCTCTCTCCAGCAGCTCCCAATCATCTGACCTCCCATCACAACTTCTCATTAACTTTGTTCCTGTGTCAAATAATCACGAGATCCTGAACTGTTTCAACAAACATTTTGTTGCTTCTAGTTCTTTATTTGACGCAGTTACTAATGGAAAATCAGCCACTTCTCCTTTAAGTCAAACATCTACAAATGAAATCTCTCCTACAAATCAATCCTCAGTAAATCACACATTTTCACTTTCTCTGTTCTCAGTTAGTGAGGTTAATTTCATTCATTCATTCAACCTTTATTTCTACATGTTAATCCCAATGAGCCTCGAGGACTCATTTACAAGAGAGACCTGATTTCTTTAACAGAGAGTGATGACAACAATGCATAACAACGACAACAATAGACAGTCATAAAAGAGGCATACAAACTAATTTGTTTTTTTTACAAATTAAAATAAAATGGCAACCAAAAGGACAGTTAAAAGGAAAAAGTAGCAAAAAAAACAAACAAAAAAACCAAACAGCTAGATTATAAGGCGGTGTAGAAAACTAAAACCAGGAACATGTCTGCATTGGTTCTTCCAGGAACTTAACAGATGTTCGAAGCCACTAAGAGAGGTCAAGGTCGAGAGCTTGAGATCTTTTTACCAGATATTCCAGGAAACAGGAGTGGAGTAGGAGAAGATCCTTTTACCTATTTCAGTTCTCACTGAGGGGACACTGCAGGTAATAATGTCCTGAGAGAGAAATAAACTGTTAAAAGATCTTGATCCTAAAAAAATCTGCAGGTCCAGATGAACTTCCAAACATCCTGCAGATGATGGAACAAAATCCTAATATATCTAAATGA
>NW_023632720.1:0-1369 GCF_014905685.2 Nematolebias whitei | reverse complement strand
AAGCTTACCTCTATGTCTGAAGGGATATTTTCAAGCTTGCCACTATGTCTGAAGGGATGTTTTCAAGCTGGCAAATGATTATGAAGTGATGTTTTCAACATTGCCAATGTGAATAAAGCAATGTTTTCAAGCTTGTAAATTATGCCTAAAGGGATTGATTCAAGCTTGCCACTATGTCTGAAGGGATGTTTTCAAGCTTGCCACTATGTCTGAAGTAATGTTTTCAAGCTTGCCACTATGTCCAAAGGGCTGTTTTCAAGCTGGCAAATGTTTATGAAGTGATGTTTTCAATTTGTCATTGTGTCTGAAGGGATGTTTTCAAGCTAGCCACTATCTATGAAGTAATGTTTTCAAGTTTGCCAATATGTCCAAATGGCTGTTTTATAGTTGGCAAATGTGTCTGAAGCAATGTTTTCATGCATGAAACTATGTCTGAATGGATGTTTTCAAACTTGTCATTGTGTCTGAAGGGATGTTTTCAAGGTTTCCATTATGCCTGAATGGATGTTTTCAAGCTTGCCACAGTGTCTGAAGTAATGTTTTCAAGCTTGCCACTATGTCCAAAGGGCTGTTTTCAAGCTGGCAAATGAGTGTGAAGTGATGTTTTCAAGATTGCCAATGTGAATAAAGCAATGTTTTCAAGCTTGTAAATTCTGCCTAAAGGGATTGGTTCAGAATGGTTGTTTGTCTCGTTTGTCTGTATGTGGCCCTGTGATGGACTTGCGACCCGTCCAGGGTGTACCCCGCTCCTCGCACAGTGATTGCTGGACATGGGCACCAGCGACCCCCGTGACCGAGAATGGAATAAACGGGTAAAGATAATGGATGGATGGATGGATGGGATTGGTTCAAGCTTGCCACTATTTCTGAAGGGATGTTTTCAAGCCTGCCACTATGTCTGAAGTCATGTTTTCTAGTTTGCCAATATGTCCAAAGGGCTGTTTTCCAGCTGGCAAATGAGTGTGAAGTGATGATTTCAAGCTTGCCAATGTGAATAAAGCAATGTTTTCAAGCTTGTAAATTATGCCTAAAGGGATTGTTTCAAGCTTGCCACTATTTCTGTAGGGATGTTTTCAAGCTTGCCACTGTGTCTGAAATGATGTTTTCAAGCTTGCCAGTATGTCCAAAGGGCTGTTTTCCAGCTGGCAAATGAGTGTGAAGTGATGATTTCAAGATTGCCAATGTGAATAAAGCAATGTTTTCAAGCTTGTAAATTATGCCTAAAGGGATTGTTTCAAGCTTGCCACTATTACTGTAGGGATGTTTTCAAGCTTGCCACTAAGTCCGAAATGATGTTTTCAAGCTTGCCAGTATGTCCAAATGGCTGTTTTCCAGCTGGCAAATGAGTGTGAAGTGATGATTTCAAGCT
>NW_023632719.1:0-1369 GCF_014905685.2 Nematolebias whitei | reverse complement strand
GAGTGGGGCAAAAAGTGTGTGTGCTGGGTGGGTGGGGTCCTTCATGAGGCATAGGTAGTTCTTCATAGGCAGTAGCTGTGTTGGGAAGCATGACCCCCCCCCCACCACCACCACCCCTCTGGCACACAAAGGACAATGATCCACTCAGCAGCCTGATCAGTGATGTGAAGAGCCATAAATCAAACACCAAAGCACCGTCAGATTCAACTCTCGGGAAGTCGTCCTCGCCATTTTTGTCCCGACGTCGTCTTTCTGAAAAACAAAGAATTTCACGGATCTTCAACGAACCCAAACGTCCCACGAACGTATTTATTTCTTCTTGGTGTGTACACGCACCCCTCCTCTCGGCTGACAGTGAGACAAAGGCTGATTACTTCATTCTTCTCCTGCGTCAGCTAAACCTGCAGATAAGTGTCTTTACTGCAGGCTGGAGAAGTGGCCTGAATGAAATAAATAGTTGCAGTCAGCTCGGCCAGAACATGAACAATCGAGCTAACGGCTCCATTCTGGGATCAGAGCTCATGTCGTTCAGACTTTAACGAACAAACAGGAAGTAGGAAGAAATGTTAAGTGACTGTACGACTCTGTCTTTACCTTCTAATTACACTTAATTAATGCACAAAGCCGCTATTTTAGTGATTTAAAGAAGAAATACGAATAAAAATGAAAGTGAAACATCACTCCTGCGTCTCAACAGGTTAGTTCAGATCTTTTAAAGTGAGGTTATGTGGAACAATCAGTATCTTACCTGTTGTAGCTCTTTCCAGCGTGACCCCGGACTGATTGCTCCCAAAACTAAAGTGGATTTTGTTGCTTAAAACACCTCAACACCGGATGAAGAGCATCTCAGCGTGACCTCAGCAGAAGTAAGGAGTACCTTCAGGAGGATTAATCCGCACAAGGCAACTGGCCCAGACAACATCCCCGGAAAAGTGTTGAAGGAATGTGCCGATCAGCTCTGTGAGGTGCTGGCAGACATCTTTAACACCTCACTTACCCTGGAGACAGTTCCCACCTGCCTGAAGACTGCCACCATCATCCCAGTCCCAAAGAGCTCTACAGTGACTGGTCTGAATGACTATCGGCCAGTGGCCCTCACCCTGATAGTCGCTAAATGCTTCGAAAAACTGGTCATGACTCACATCAAAACAACCATCAACATCAACGAGGACCCTCATCAGTATGCATACCGTGAGAACCGATCGACAGAGGATGCCATCTCCTCTGTGGTCCACACTGCGCTCAACCACCTGGAGCAGAAAAACTCTTACGTCCGTATGCTCTTTGTGGACTTCACATCCGCCTTCAACACCATGATCCCCCAAACCCTGATGGACAAACTATCCACACTAGGACTAAGCCCCTCCAT
>NW_023632718.1:0-1369 GCF_014905685.2 Nematolebias whitei | reverse complement strand
GAAATAGAGCTCTTTAAATGTTGGCACTTCCTAGTTCAACCTAGTTGGAGTAGATAGAGAGTTCTGCAAGAGGTTCCACCTCCAGTCGGAGTCGGGTGGAGAGTTTGCAGCTCCAGTCGTTTGGGAGAACAGAAGTCCAGCCATGATTCAAAGCTCTTCCGAGTCTTTTGGGATTATGACATCTTCCACCTCTGAGTGGAACTTCTGAAGGACTCCACTCATGTGAGTCCATCGTGAGGTGAACCGTGTCGGACGGAATACCGTCACTACTTCGGACGATTCACAGCTGTTCCTACGGAGACGCTGAAAGGGTGCGTTAAATGGAATTTCGCCTGAGACATCTCCAGGTAAAAGAGATTTCTATCACCTAAGTGTACTGGGGAAGAAGCTGAGGAAAGCCCGGAGAGCGCCGTTCTGATGCCGACACAAACAAACTCCCTCACCCATCTTTTTCTCCCTCTAAACTTCATCTTTCCATCTTTAAAACCCTTCTATCTGCTAGCAAATTAATCCAGATATTTTCAGCAATGTCTGTTGTGAAGCTTGAAGCAACGGAAAATCATGGCCGTATGGTTTTCCTGATTGTAAAGCTGATTAATTATGTTGTTATTTTCATATTTTGCCAAATTAATGTAAATGTGTGATGTTAAACTTTGATTCTGTAAATAAATGACCGCATTCTTTTTGATGGGTCAAAGATAATTAACGTCTCACGTCCACATTTTATTAAATTCAATGCACATTATATACAGTCCAGAAAAATGAAAGAATCCGTTTAATTTATGAATATATGACAGCATATGTTCATACTACACAACTCTATAAAACAATATTTGATAAACATCCACATGTTGTTTGTTCACTCTGTAGTAATTGACAAAAATATCTCTGGTTATTTATTATCATAAATATCACATGAAGCATCAAAGAGTCATGTTTTATAAAGTCAAAGTTCTGATTCAGAAGTGGATCCATTTGTCATCACATTACAAAGTTTATTTAAATGTTATTTATTTAGAAATATTTTAATATTTTAGTACTTACTTGGCTTTTTTGGAAACTTTGACCACTGGCAGCAGCCTCTGAATAGACTTCCAGTCATTAGAATATTTCTTTGGGTTGAAATCATCCAGAATTTTTCCTGATGTCAGTAAGATGAAGACCAGAGCTGAGCACTGAGCAGGAGACAGTTCATCTGTGGAGAGACTTCCTGAACTCAGAGACTGTTGGATCTCCTCCACTAGAGAACCATCATTCAGTTCATTCAGACAGTGGAACAGATTGATGCTTTTCTCTGCAGACAGATTCTCACTGATCTGATTCTTGATGCACTGGACTGTTTCCTGATTGGTCTGTGAGCTACTTCCTG
>NW_023632717.1:0-1369 GCF_014905685.2 Nematolebias whitei | reverse complement strand
TGTAGTGAACCAGATGACCTGATGATCTGACCCTCATCTGACCCTGATGACCTCAAATCTACCAGATGGACAGAGACTGTTATTTTCATTGATCTGAATAAGTCTGGGCCATCTGATGACTTTCTTTCTTGAATTAATCAAGCAGAAAAGACAATCCTCTATAATCATTACTGTCTTACAAATGTTTTGATAATCAAATTGTGGTAGTTCACTCAATGCTTACAGGTTGAAAAGAACTACTCATCTTTATTTTACATAAACAGTAAGTAATGATTTTTATTCCTCATTCAAAGAAGAAATCACCTGAATATGCATTTCTTGATTTTCTGTCTGAAATGAGCCAAGGCGTAAGTGTGTGAAAGTTGAAGCTTCGGTCAACTAAATGTTTACTGAAGAAGAAATGTCATGTTTTACTATTTGAAAAGATTACCAAGTGTGAGACTCCACGAAGTCTGGTCGACTGCAATAATCTTTTCTGTATGTTGAAAACAATCCTTGACTTTTGATAATAACTTACGTCAAAAAACCACACCTCTTTCTGGTACATCCACGAATCAGAAAGCTCTAAATTGAACCGGAAGTCGACCCAAATAAAATGTGGCAACTTCCCAGTTCATGTGAGAATGGAAAAGATTCCGAGAATGAAAAAGTTCTCAAGGAGTTCAGAAGAGAACTAGAGTTATGGAGAGTTTTGGATTCTGAGAAGATCTGAAAGAGTCTGAGAGCTGCTGACAATGAAGAGTCAGAGTTGCCGAGAATCCAGAGACGTTTTGGAATTATGATTCTGTTTGAACTAACCACGCACGACTCTCTAAGGATTTTAGCAGTTCTCAACGGAGACGCTGAAAAAGAGTCTGAAGGATTCTTACTGAGCTGATGAACTTCAACAAGGTAAAAGTTCTTCTTCGACCAAGTGTACCGTGGGCAAAGCTGAGATCTGACGGAGCGTGCAATTTCTGGTTAAACAGATTAAATTCCCTCACATATTCCTCTGTAAGATAAATCTCAATTTCCTCTTAAACTCACCTCTCTCTCACAAAACTAGTACAGATATTTTAGAAATATCTGAAGCAAAGTCCTCAAATCACCGCCGAGTGATTTGAAGTTCATTTTCTGTGAAACTGTCTGTTATTATTTTCATATTTTGCCAAATTAATGTAAATGTTTGATGTTAAACTTTGATTCTGAAAATAAATGACTCCATTCATTTGATGGGTCAAAGGTAATAACGTCTCTCGTTACATTTCTGTTAAATTCAATGCACGGCATTACAGTCAGAAAAATGAAGAACTCGTGAAAAGTATGCATAAATATATACCACATATATTTGTCATACAACAAGTGACACGTACCTACGTGACTCACTACA
>NW_023632716.1:0-1369 GCF_014905685.2 Nematolebias whitei | reverse complement strand
ACTTTCTTTCTTGAATTAATCAAGCAGAAAAGACAATTCTTTATAATCATTACTGTCTTACAAATGTTTTGATAATCAAATTGTGTTAGTTCACTCAATGCTTTACAGGTTGAAAAGAACTACTCATTTTTATTTTACATAAACAGTAAGTAATGATTTTTATTCCTCATTCAGAGAAGAAATCACCTGAATATGCATTTCTTGATTTTCTGTCTGAAATGAGTCAAGTCGTAAGTATGTGAAAGGTTGGTTTTCGGTCAACTAAAATGTTTACCGAGAAAGATGTCATGTTTAAACTTTTTCAGAAGATTACCAAGAGTTGACTCCACGAAGTCTGCTCTCCTGCAATAATCTCTCTGTCAGTTGTTAAAACAATCTCATCCTCTGACCTTGGCTTAGATAACATCTTACGTCACAAAATCACTCCTCTTTCTGGTCTATCCACGAATCAGAAAGCTCTGAAGTAAACTCGGAAGTAAACTCATTTAAAATGTGACAACTTCCCGGTTCTATCATGGCTAGAGAGAGTAAGAGTGCAGTAGATTCTGGAGAATGGAAAAGTTCTGAAGGAGTTCAGAAGAGAACTAGAGTTATGGAGAGTTTTGGAGTTGCCGAGAATCCAGAGACGTTTGGAATTATAATTTCTGTTTGAGCTAACCACGCACGACTCTCTAAGGATTTTAGCAGTTCTCAACGGAGACGCTGATATCAGTTGAAAAGGATTCTTACTGAGGTGATCGATCGTCAACAAGGTAAAACTTCTTCTTCGACCAAGTGTACCGTGGGCAAAGCTGAGATCTGACGGAGCGTGCAATTTCTGGTCAAACAGATTAAATTCCCTCACATATTCCTCTGTAAGATAAATCTCAATTTCCTCTTAAACTCACCTCTCTCTCACGAAACTAGTACAGATATTTTAGAAATATCTGAAGCAAAGTCCTCAAATCACCGCCGAGTGATTTGAAGTTCATTTTCTGTGAAACTGTCTGTTATTATTTTCATATTTTGCCAAATTAATGTAAATGTTTGATGTTAAACTTTGATTCTGAAAATAAATGACTCCATTCATTTGATGGGTCAAAGGTAATAACGTCTCTCGTTACATTTCTGTTAAATTCAATGCACGGCATTACAGTCAGAAAAATGAAGAACTCGTGAAAAGTATGCATAAATATATACCCACATATATTTGTCATACAACAAGTGACACGTACCCACGTGACTCACTACAGATCTGTAACTTGATCAGAAGTATCCAAACTGTAACTTGATCAGAAATATCTGATATGCAACTTGATCAGAAGTATCCGATCTTAATTTTTATCAGAAGTATCAGATCTGTAACTTGATCAGAAATATCAGATCTGTA
>NW_023632715.1:0-1369 GCF_014905685.2 Nematolebias whitei | reverse complement strand
AGGTCTCAGAGCCTGGAGGAGCCGTGGAAGTTGATGATTGATTTCTCAGAGCCAGGAGGAGCAGTGGAAGTGGAAGATGGAGGTCATGGAGTGTGAGAGAGTAGTGAAAGTCGAAAATCAAGGTCTTGGAGCCTGGGAGAGCAGTAGAAGTGGGCGATCTAGGTCTCAGAGCCTGGGAGAGCAGTGGAAGTGGAAGATTGAGGTCTCGGAGCATAGGAGAGCAGTGGAAGTGAAAGATAGTGGTCTCAGATCATGGTAGAGCAGTGGAATTGGATGATAGAGGTCTCAGAACCTGGGAGAGTAATGGAAGTGGAAGATAAAGGTCTCAGAGTCTGGAGGAGCAGTGGAAGTGGAAGTTCAAGGTCTCGGATCCTGGAGGAGCAGTGGAAGTGTATGACCGAGGTCCCAGAGCCTGGGAGAGCAATATATGTGGAAGATTGATGTCTTAGAGCCTGGAGGAGCTGTGGAAGTTGAAGATTGAGGTCTCAGAGGCTGGAGGAGCAGCAGAAGTGGAAGATCAAGGTCTCGGAGCCTGGAGGAGCCGTAGAAGTGGATGATCGAGATCTCGTAGCCTGGAGGAGCTGTGGAAGTGGAAGATCGAGGTCTAAGAGCCTGGGATAGTTGTGGAAGTGGAAGCTCGAGGTCTCAGAGTCTGGAGGAGCAATGGAAGTGTCTCAGAGTCTGGTTAGTGCAACAGAAGTGGAAGATCAAGGTCTCAGAGCCTGGAGAAGCAGTGGAAGTGGATGATCGAGGTATCGAGACTGGGAGAGCAATGGAAGTGGACGATCGAGGTCTAAGAGCCTGGGATATTAGTGGAAGTGGAAGATGGAGGTCTCGGAGCTTGGGAGATCAGTGGAAGAGGAAGATCGAGGTCTCAGAGACTGGAGGAGCAGTGGAAGTTTAAGATTGAGGTATCGGAGCCAGGAGGAGCAGTGGAAATGGAAGATGGAGGTCTCAGAGCGTGGAGGAGCAATGGAAGTGTCTAGGAGCCTGGGAGGGCAGTAGAAGTGGAAGACCGAGGCCTCAGAGTTTGGGAGAGCAGTGGAAGTGAAAGATAGTGGTCTCAGAGAATGGGAGAGCAGTGTAATTGGATGATCGAGGTCTCAGAACCTGGGAGAGTAATGGAAGTGGAAGATCGAGGTCTCAATGCCTGGAGGAGCAATGGAAGTGTCTCGGAGCCTGGGAGTGCAGTAGAAGTGGAAGACCGAGGTCTCAGAGTCTGGGAGAGCAGTGGAAGTGAAAGATAGTGGTCTCAGAGAATGGGAGAGCAGTGTAATTGGATGATCGAGGTCTCAGAAACTGGGAGAATAATGGAAGTGGAAGATCAAGGTCTCAGAGCCTGGGAGAGCAGTGGAAGTGGAAGATCGAG
>NW_023632714.1:0-1369 GCF_014905685.2 Nematolebias whitei | reverse complement strand
TGTACAATTTGAACTTTATTTTTCCAAATGGTTATTGTCACTTAAAAACATTAAACATATAAATGATTTTAAATGAAACATTCCTGTTTTTACTTGAACTATGTTGCATTTCAACGAGACAATAAATTTTCTGCACTAATGATGTGATTTCTGGTAAAGCCGTACTTACCCTCGCTGTTTCTACAACATCCTGAAGAACGAGCAACAAACACAGAAACTTAGGGACAATTCTATGGAAAATGTCCAACTTTGGAGGGCCTTTATTTTGAAATTCCACATGAGGTCTTGGTGACATCTGGTGAGCAACATCTGGAGATGTTCTACAGTCAGCCTGAAGTGAGACTGGTCACTGGAAACTAAGAGTTTTGTTTTAATATTAATGGAAACTTCAGGGAAAACAATTGAACATTCTCACATCATGAACATACAAATAACCACAAAACAGAGACTAAAGTCAAATATTATGGATCATATTAACAGGCGGACATTAAAAATCATTTCTGAACATGGACCAGCAAGAATGACTTCAATCAACTCGAGTCAAAACATGAAAAACTCACTGGTTTTTTATTTATTTAACTTACAACACAAAAAGTTCTCTACTCTTTGGATATGGGGGCGAGATTGAAACTTTTTGTGGAAACAGCTGAGCAGGAATGTTGGTCCCGTTACAGCTTCCAGTGCTAACATGTGTTTTATGTCCAGAGTTTGGAAAAACAGGAGACACACATCAGCTTTTATTTTGAAAGAACCTCGCAAGCGTGACTACCTGGTGGTGTTAGCGCGTGCACAACCAAACCGCGTGAGCGCTGACTTTTTGAAGTGGAGGCTGCTGGACCGAAGTTTATTATTGAACAACTTTACTAGAAATTACAACCATACCTGTTAGAGAACAAACATGTGGTTGGTGGAGGTCTGACGTGAAGCTCCTGCTCCTACACAGAAAAATAGAGACACAGTCACGAGACTAGATTATCCAAGCACGCGACGACACGTGGCTGCTAACAGCTACACATGCTAACAGTTACACATGCTAACAGCTGCACATGCTAACAGCTACACATGCTAACAGCTACAAATGCTAACAACTACAGACGCTAACAGCTACAGATGCTAACAACTACAGACGCTAACAACTACAGACGCTAACAACTACAGACCCTAACAGCTACAGACGCTAACAGCTACACATGCTAACAACTACAGACATTAACAGCTACAGATGTTAACAACTACAGACGCTAACAACTACAGATGTTAACATCTACTGATGTTATTAACTACAGACACCAACAACTACAGACATTAACAGCTACAGATGTTAACAACTACAGACGCTAACAACTACAGATGCTAACAACTACAGATG
>NW_023632713.1:0-1369 GCF_014905685.2 Nematolebias whitei | reverse complement strand
ACAGAAGGTTCTGTCAGAGAGGTAGGACCCAAACCATTTAAGGGCTGCTTTATATGTATATATATATGTGTCTGTGTATATATGTATATATATATATATATATGTCTGTGTATATATGTGTATATATGTGTATATATATATATATTGTAGTATGACAAATATATGAGATATATGCATACTTTTTCACGAGTTCCTCATCTTTCTGACTGTGTAAGTCGTGCATTGAATTTTAACAAAAATGTAACGAGAGACGTTATTTATCTTTGACCCATCAAAATGAATGCGGCCATTTATTTTCAGAATCAAAGTTTAACATCAAACATTTACATTAATTTGGCAAAATATGAAAATAATAACAGACAAGTTTCACAAATAATGAACTTCAAATCACTCGGCGGTGATTTGAGGACTTTGCTTCAGATATTTCTAAAATATCTGTACTGATTTTATGAGAAAGAGGAGAGTTTAAGATGAAATGGAGATTTATCTTACAGGGAAATATGTGAGGAAATTAATATCTGTTGACCAGAAATTGCACGCTCCATCAGATCTCAGCTTGCCCACGGTACACTTGGTCGAAGAAGAAACCTTTACCTGGTCGACGATAATCGGCTCAGTAAGAATCCTTCAGACTCTTTTCAGCGTCTCCGTTGAGAACAGCTAAAATCCTTCGAGAGTCGTGCGTGGGTCGTTCAAACAGAAATTATAATTCCAAAACGTCTCTGGATCATCCTGAACGCGTTCTGCATCCAAGAACTCTGAACTCCTTTCATTCTTCAACTCCAGCAAATCTTTTCCTTCTTAGGAACCGACTACACTCTTTTACTCTCAGCAACTCTTCATTGTCTAAGTCTCTCAGACTCTCAGACTCTCAGACTCTCAGACCCTTAATTGTCAGCAACTCTGTAGTTCTTCATCTCTGGAATTCTTTTTCATTCTCAGTTCTTCTGAAAAACTAACATTCTCACTTACAATTCTAACATGAACAGGGAAGTTGCCACATTTTAAATGGGTCGACTTCCGGTTCAATTTAGAGCTTTCTGATTCGTGGATGGACCAGAAAGAGGTGTGTTTTTGTGACGTAAGATGTTATCTAAGTCGAGGTCAGAGAATGAGTTTGTTTAACAACTGACAGAGAGATTATTGCAGAAAAGCAGACTTCGTGGAGTCAAACTTCTTCTGTATCTTCTGTAAAGATTAAACATGACATTTCTTTTCAGTAAACATTTAGTTGACCGAAGCTTCAACTTTCACATACTTACGAAACTTAGCTCATTTCAGACAGAAAATCAAGAAATGCATATTAACCTGATTTCTTCTTTGAATGAGGAATAAAAATCATTACTTACTGTTTATGTGAAATAAAAAT
>NW_023632712.1:0-1369 GCF_014905685.2 Nematolebias whitei | reverse complement strand
ACTTTGTCTGCTGGGAGAATGATGATGTTTTTGTCCTTGCTAAGAGTGGTGAGTGCATCCCTCTCCTCTCTACTGATGTTGGAAGGTGGTGGTTTGGCATTGCTGAGGCAGGATGAAACTTTGATTCTGAGCTGTTCTGCTTCACCCTCTTTCATTTTGTTGTTGCGGATGGCTGATTCTGTGGCTGTGATCAACAAATTTACCTTCGTCTTTAATAAGAACATGTCCAATGTTGACACATGTTTGAATGATACAAACTGAAGAATTAAAGTTCGTGTTTGATAGGATTGATGAGCTAACGGCTAGTTTAAACAGCTAAAACTGAAGTGAATTGTTGCATCTTCAAACAGCTCGAATGTCAAAACTTTTATTACAGCTCTATAAAACAATATTTGATAAACATCCACATGTTGTTTGTTCGCTCTGTAGTAATTGACAAAAATACATCTGGTTAATTACTAGCATAAATATCACATGAAGCATCAAAGGGTCATGTTTTATAAAGTTAAAGTTCTGATTCAGAAGTGGATCCATTTGTCATCACATTACAAAGTTTATTTAAATGTTACTTATTGATAAATATTTCAATATTTTAGTACTTACATGGCTTTTTTGGAAACTTTGACCACAGGCAGCAGCCTCAGAATAGAATTCATGTCTTCAGTATATTCCCTCAGGTTGAAATCATCAATAATTTTTCCTGATGTCAGTAAGATGAAGACCAGAGCTGACCAGTGAGCAGGAGACAGTTCATCTGTGGAGAGACTTCCTGAACTCAGAGACTGTTGGATCTCCTCCACTAGAGAACCATCATTCAGTTCATTCAGACAGTGGAACAGATTGATGCTTTTCTCTGCAGACAGATTCTTACTGATCAGATTCTTGATGTACTGGACTGCTTCCTGATTGGTCTGTGAGCTACTTCCTGTCTGTGTCAGCAGGCCTCGTAGGAGAGTCTGATTGGTCTGCAGTGAAAGACCCAGGAGGAACCGGAGGAACAAGTCCAGGTGTCCATTTGAACTCTGTAAAGCCTTGTTCACAGCACTCTGATGGAGATATGTTAGTTTTGGTTTCTTCAAACCTAAAAATCTCTTGGCTTTTCTTGGATGTTCTTCCATCAGATTGAGTCCAGAGTTGATGAAGGTCAGATGGACATGAAGAGCAGCTAGAAACTCCTGAACACTCAGATGGACGAAGCAGAACACCTTGTCCTGGTACAGGCCTCTCTCCTCTTTAAAAATCTGTGTGAACACTCCTGAGTACACTGAGGCTGCTCTGATATCGATGCCACACTCTGTCAGGTCGGATTCATAGAAGATCAGGTTTCCTTTCTGCAGCTGCTCAAAAGCCACTTTTCCCAGAGACTCAA
>NW_023632710.1:0-1370 GCF_014905685.2 Nematolebias whitei | reverse complement strand
CCCGCTGAGACGCTCCAGACCGGTACAAAAGAAAGTTAAATGTTGGAGCCAGGACAGTGGACCCATACTGAGAGATTGTTTTGACCGAACAGACTGGCAGGTTTTCAGAGAAGCTGCTGAAAATGGAGGTTCGCTTGATCTTGACCAATACACATCCTCAGTACTGGGTTACATTAGTACATGTACTGACACCGTCTCCACTATCAGAAATGTTAAAAGCTACCCAAACAGAAAACCTTGGCTGAATGCAGAGGTGCGTACCCTGCTGGAAGCCAGGAACACTGCCTTCAGGTCTGGAAACTCAGAGGAGCTGAGTAGGACAAGAAAAGAGCTGGTTGCTGGTATTAAGAGGGCCAAGGCCACATATGCAAAGAGGATCGAGGGTCAATTCATCTCACAAGACCCTCGGAGCATGTGGAGGGGCATTAAGTGCATAACAGATTATAAAGGAAGGAGGGAACAATGCCCCAAAGACCCATCTCTGCCTGATGCCCTCAACAAGTTCTATGCACGCTTTGAAGACCCGAACAGACCACCCAGCACCAGACTCACCTCACCACCGGATGAAGAGCATCTCAGCGTGACCTCAGCAGAAGTAAGGAGTACCTTCAGGAGGATTAATCCGCACAAAGCAACTGGCCCAGACAACATCCCCGGAAAAGTGTTGAAGGAATGTGCTGATCAGCTCTGCGAGGTGCTGGCAGACATCTTTAACACCTCACTTACCCTGGAGACAGTTCCCACCTGCCTGAAGACTGCCACCATCATCCCAGTCCCAAAAAGCTCTACAGTGACTGGCCTGAATGACTATCGGCCAGTGGCCCTCACCCCGATAGTCGCTAAATGCTTCGAAAAACTGGTCATGACTCACATCAAAACAACCATCAACATCAACGAGGACCCTCATCAGTACGCATACCGTGAGAACCGATCAACAGAGGATGCAATCTCCTCTGTGGTCCACACTGCACTCAACCACCTGGAGCAGAAAAACTCTTACGTCCGTATGCTCTTTGTGGACTTCACATCCGCCTTCAACACCATGATCCCCCAAACCCTGATGGACAAACTATCCACACTAGGACTAAGCCCCTCCATCTGCAACTGGGTACTAGACTTTTTAACAAACAGACCACAGTTAGTGAGGATCCACAACCTCTCCTCCTCCACCATAACCCTCAGCACTGGCTCTCCTCAGGGATGTGTGTTGAGCCCCCTCCTGTTTACTCTGCTCACATATGATTGTGCAGCTACCCATCCAGGCTGTCACATTGTAAAGTTTGCAGATGATACAGCGGTGGTGGGATGCATCACAAACAATGATGAGTCCAGCTACAGGCAAGAGGTGGAACACCTGGAGAGCTGGTGCA
>NW_023632709.1:0-1370 GCF_014905685.2 Nematolebias whitei | reverse complement strand
CCGGATGAAGAGCATCTCAGCGTGACCTCAGCAGAAGTAAGAAGTACTTTCAGGAGGATTAATCCGCACAAAGCAACTGGCCCAGACAACATCCCCGGAAAAGTGTTGAAGGAATGTGCTGATCAGCTCTGTGAGGTGCTGGCAGACATCTTTAACACCTCACTTACCCTGGAGACAGTTCCCACCTGCCTGAAGACTGCCACCATCATCCCAGTCCCAAAAAGCTCTACAGTGACTGGTCTGAATGACTATCGGCCAGTGGCCCTCACCCCGATAGTCGCTAAATGCTTCGAAAAACTGGTCATGACTCACATCAAAACAACCATCAACATCAACGAGGACCCTCATCAGTACGCATACCGTGAGAACCGATCAACAGAGGATGCAATCTCCTCTGTGGTCCACACTGCACTCAACCACCTGGAGCAGAAAAACTCTTACGTCCGTATGCTCTTTGTGGACTTCACATCCGCCTTCAACACCATGATCCCCCAAACCCTGATGGACAAACTATCCACACTAGGACTAAGCCCCTCCATCTGCAACTGGGTACTAGACTTTTTAACAAACAGACCACAGTTAGTGAGGATCCACAACCTCTCCTCCTCCACCATAACCCTCAGCACTGGCTCTCCTCAGGGATGTGTGTTGAGCCCCCTCCTGTTTACTCTGCTCACATATGATTGTGCAGCTACCCATCCAGGCTGTCACATTGTAAAGTTTGCAGATGATACAGCGGTGGTGGGATGCATCACAAACAATGATGAGTCCAGCTACAGGCAAGAGGTGGAACACCTGGAGAGCTGGTGCAGAGAGAATAACCTTCACATCAATGTGAAGAAGACAAAGGAGATGATTGTGGACTTCAGAAGGAACAAAAACACCTACACCCCCCTGAACATAAGAGGATCTGCGGTGGAAGTGGTCTCCAGCTACAAGTACTTGGGTGTACACATGAATGACAACCTCAGCTGGAGCAACAACACCACCAGCCTGATCAAGAAAGCTCATCAGAGACTCTACTTCCTCAGACGGCTGAGGCGAGCTGGTCTGGGAAGCTCAGTCCTCACCTCCTTCTACAGGTGTGCAGTGGAGAGCATCCTGTGCTCCAGCATCAACGTGTGGCATGGAGGCTGCACAGCTGCAGAAAGAAAAGCTTTGCAGAGAGTGGTGAAGGCTGCACAGAAATCTGTTGGAATCAGTCTCCCCACCATCACAGACATCTACACCTCCAGATGCAGGAAGAGGGCCACCTGCATCATG
Organism: Nematolebias whitei; assembly: GCF_014905685.2. NCBI lineage: Eukaryota > Metazoa > Chordata > Actinopteri > Cyprinodontiformes > Rivulidae > Nematolebias > Nematolebias whitei. The sequence goes on along the minus strand of NW_023632709.1, from coordinate 107 downwards.
AAGGACCCCACCCACCCAGCACACACACTTTTTGCCCCACTCCCCTCAGGAAGGAGGTTAAGGAGCATTAAGTGTAGAACCACTAGACTGAGGAACAGCTTCTACCC
>NW_023632708.1:0-1370 GCF_014905685.2 Nematolebias whitei | reverse complement strand
AACTGCATCCATACATCTCCTCTTTGTCTTTTTCCTGGCAGCTGCATTTCTAACATCCTTCTACCAGTATACCCACTGTCCCTCCTCTGGACGTGTCCAAACCATCTCAGTGTGGTCTCTCTAACTTTATCTCCCAGTTGTGCAACCTGTGCTGTACCTCTGATGATCTCATTCCTGATCTTCTCCATCCTTGTCACTCCTAAGGAGAACCTCAACATCTTCATTTCTGCTACTTCCAGTTCTGTCTCCTGCCTTGTTGTCCATGTTTCTGTTTCCATACCATTCAACGTAGTTGGTCTCACCACTGTCTTGTAAACTTTTCCTTTGACCTTTGATCATACCCTTTTGTTGGAAATCACTCCAGAAACTTTTCTCCATCCACTCCACCCTGCCTGGACTCTCTTTTTCACCTCTTTACCACACACCCCATTTTCCTGGACAGTGGACCCCAAGTCCTTGAAGTCCTGCACCTTTGTGACCTCTGCTCCTTGTAGCCTCACTGTTCTACCAGCCTCCCTCTCATTCACACATGTACTCTCACTAGGTACTCTCACTAAAATCTCGGGATGGTTTTAGACTCTGATTTCAAGTTTGACAAACAAATCAACGCTGTTCTGCAGAAAAGCTTCTTCCAACTCAGACAGGTAGCTTAGCTCAAGCCAGTGTTGTCCAGACCCAACCTTGAGAAACTAGTCCATGCCTTTGTCACGACCCGATTGGACTATTGAAATGCACTCTATGCTGGGATCAGCCAGGCCTCCATTTCACGTCCTCAGCTCGTCCAGAATGCTGCTGCTCGGCTTTTAACTGAAACTCGTAGGTCTGAACATATTACTCCAGTTCTGTCCTCCCTTCACTGGCTCCCTGTTCGTACTTGGATAGTCTTTAAAATTCTTCTGTTGACCTTCAAATGCTTAAATGGCTTTGCACCCCTTTACCTCTCTGAGCTTCTGGAACCTTACGTTCCCTCTCGGGCCCTGAGATCATCTGATCAGCTGCTTTTGGCTGTTCCAAAAACAAGACTGAAGCTCAGAGGAGATCGGGCTTTTTCAGTCATGGGCCCCAAACTCTGGAACAACCTGCCCCCCAACATCAGGCACCACCTCCCTTCCTCATTTCAAATCCCTGCTAAAAACATATCTGTTTTCTCAGGCATTTCACACAGTGTAAATTGATCTAATGTTTTTTTTAATCTGTGACACTAGGTTTTAAATGCTTTTTATTAATTCTTCAGTTATTATTATTAGTGTATTGTGTATATATATATATATTTTCTTTAATTTTACTCTTATTGATTGTTGTTGTTGTTAAGCACTTTGATATCAGGTTCTGTTTTAAATGTGCTCTATAAATAAAGTTGACTTGACTTG
>NW_023632707.1:0-1370 GCF_014905685.2 Nematolebias whitei | reverse complement strand
TCCAGAGGGGTCGGCGCTCTCCAAGTCTCCAGAGGGGTCGGCGCTCTCCAAGTCTCCAGAGGGGTAGGCGCTCTCCAAGTCTCCAGAGGGGTTGGCGCTCTCCAAGTCTCCAGAGGGGTCGGCGCTCTCCAAGTTTCCAGAGGGGTCGGCGCTCTCCAAGTCTCCAGAGGGGTCGGCGCTCTCCAAGTCTCCAGAGGGGTCGGCGCTCTCCAAGTCTCCAGAGGGGTCGGCACTCTCCAAATCTCCAGAGGGGTCGGCGCTCTCCACTACCACTGAGGATTCGCCTCCATGGTCCTCCATGTCGTCTGCTGCAGAGCCACAGGCCTCTCCGTCGTCTGCTGCAGAGCCACAGGCCTCTCCGTCGTCTGCTGCAGAGCCACAGGCCTCTCCGTCGTCTGCTGCAGAGCCACAGGCCTCCCCGACAGCAGCAGCAACTCTCCAGGCCTCTCCGACAGCAGCAGCATCTCCCCAGGCCTCTCAGTCAACAGCAGCAGCAACTCCCCTGGCCTCTCCGTCGACAGCAGCAGCAACTCCCCTGGCCTCTCCGTCGACAGCAGCAGCAACTCCCCTGGCCTCTCCGTTGACAGCAGCAGCAACTCCCCTAGCCTCTCCGACAGCAGCAGCATCTCCCCAGGCCTCTCCGTTGACAGCAGCAGCATCTCCCCAGGCCTCTCCGTTGACAGCAGCAGCAACTCCCCTGGCCTCTCCGTCAACAGCAGCAGCATCCTCCAAGTTTCCCTCGTCTCCTGCTGCATCCTCCAAGGTTCCCTCGTCTCCTACTGCAGCTCTCCAGGCTCCCACGCCGCCTGCTGCAGCCCTCCAGGCTTCCACGCCGCCCGCTGCAGCTCTCCAGGCTCCCATGCCGTCTGCTGCAGCCCTCCAGGCTCCCACGCCGTCTGCTGCAGCCCTCCAGGCTCCCACGCCGCCTGCTACAGCTCTCCAGGCTTCCACGCCACCCGTTGGAGCTCTCCAGGCTTCCACGCCACCCGCTGTAGCTCTCCAGGTCTCCTCGTCGCATGCTGCAGCTCCCCAGGTCTCCTCGTCGCATGCTGCAGCTCCCCAGGTCTCCTTAACGCAAGCCGTGTTCCCCTTGGCTCTGTGTTTTGGACGGCCTCCCGGCCGCCCCCCTGACCTGGCCCGGTTTGATGGACAGCCTCCCGGCCGTCCGCCGGAATAATGACTCTTTGGGACGATCCCTTGACCGTCCAAATCCCTTGTGATCCCTCGTGTCCCTTCTCTGGTTCCTCGTGTCCCTTCCCTGGTTCCTCGTGTCCCTTCCCTGGTTCCTCGTGTCCCTTCTCTGGTTCCTCGTGTCCCTTCTCTGGTTCCTCGTGTCCCTTTCTCTGGTTCCTCGTGTCCCTTTCTCTGGT
>NW_023632706.1:741-1370 GCF_014905685.2 Nematolebias whitei | reverse complement strand
GACTCATTCCCATTTTTGGTTGGCCAGGATTTTATAAATCGCTTTAACGCGATTATAGATTATGGTGATCAAACAATGTGGACAAAAGTGAGCAAACCACTGCCAATAGATACGCCTCCGGAGTGTGACACAGACTGCCCAACAGCAGGTACCGCGGAAGGCACAAAGGACTCCTCAGCCGAGGACACGAGCCCGGTGAGTACTCCTCTAACACCATGTGAAACCAAAGAAACCCAAGTGGTCCAAACTCTGACTCAACAAGACAGCCTCCTCTGTGAGCTGCAGCAGCCAGAGTCCACCAAACACTACCTACCACTGGTAGTTAAGGGTGTAGAGATCCAAGGGTCCCACACCAACGATGCTGTACTGTCTCTGTGGACAGATAAATCAGCAATTAACCGAGCTTTCTACGAAACCTTGGTTCACAAACACGTTGGTCTAGAACTAATTAAAAAAGCTTTCCGCTTTCCATTAGTTCCCAATAGTTCACAGGTAATGACCGCAGAAGGAGTCATTAACCTAAAACTAAACTGGAACCAACGAGAACTGGTTCACCCATTTCTCGTTATCCAAAACTTACCACATGCATCCTACATAGGCTCTGACATTTTGGTAAGGTTAGGTGTTCA
>NW_023632706.1:0-641 GCF_014905685.2 Nematolebias whitei | reverse complement strand
TTCCGCTTTCCATTAGTTCCCAATAGTTCACAGGTAATGACCGCAGAAGGAGTCATTAACCTAAAACTGAACTGGAATCAACGAGAACTGGTTCACCCGTTTCTCGTTATCCAAAACTTACCACATGCATCCTACATAGGCTCTGACATTTTGGTAAGGTTAGGTGTCCACGTGGACACCATCAACAAGGTGCTGTGGTCCCTGAAACCAGCCACAAAGGATCCTCCTGTGCTAGACACAGCGAGCCTTAAGGCTGGGCAGACCATTCCAGAGGCCTGCCAGGTTGCTAGCAACCAAGACACCACAGTACCATCTCAGGTGATTAACCTAATGGTGCGAATCCACATAATAGCTGGACAAGCTATTAGCCATAAACAGGCATATTTTCAACCCTCTCCTGCATTTTTCGACTTGGGACTGTCCGTGGAAGCCACGAACCAGGTGAGTCTTGACTCCAGGACCACATCTATTGCTGTGTATAACACAGGCATGGATGAGGTGCTGATCCCAAAAAACACTATGCTAGGATGGTTGATTTCAACCGACTTTCATGATTTTGAACTAGGTATTCCATTTCTGGGAGGACTCCCAGACAATCTGGTACCGAGTCAAGAAGCTGGGCCAGTATGGTTCACAAAACC
>NW_023632705.1:0-1370 GCF_014905685.2 Nematolebias whitei | reverse complement strand
GCATGAAGTGCTCCAAAATCTCCTGATAGCTAGCTGCATTGACCCTGCGCTTGATAAAACACAGTGGACCAACACCAGCAGATGACATGACACCCCAGTGACTGTGGAAACTTGACACTGGACCTCAAGCAATGTGAATTCTGTGTCTCCTCTCTTCCTCCAGACTCTGGGACCTTGATTTCCAAAGAAAATGCAAAATTTACTGTAATCAGAGAACATAACTTTGGACCACTCAGCAACAGTCCCAGGCGAGATGCTTCTGACACAGTCTCTTGTTCAAAAGTGGCTTGACCTGGGGAATGTGGCACCTGTAGCCCATTTCCTGCACACGCCTGTGCACAGTGGCTCTGGATGTTTCTACTCCAGACTCAGTCCACTGCTTCCGCAGGTCCCCCAAGGTCTGGAATCGGCCCTTCTCCACAATCCTCCTCAGGGTCCGGTCACCTCTTCTCGTTGTGCAGCGTTTTCTGCCACACTTTTCCCTTCCCACAGACTTCCCACTGAGGTGCCTTGATACAGCACTCTGGGAACAGCCTATTCGTTCAGCAATTTCTTTCTGTGTCTTACCCTCTTGCTTGAGGGTGTCAATGATGGCCTTCTGGACAGCAGTCAGGTCGGCAGTCTTACCCATGATTGCGGTTTTGAGTAATGAACAAGGCTGGGAGTTTTTAAAAGCCTCAGGAATCTTTTGCAGGTGTTTAGAGTTACGTTGTTGATTCAGATGGTTAGGTTAATAGCTTGTTTAGAGAACCTTTTCATGATATGCTAATTTTTTGGGACAGGCATTTTGGGTTTTCATGAGCTGTATGCCATAAACATCAGTATTAAAACAATTAAAGACCTGAAATATTTCAGTTGGTGTGCAATGAATCTGAAATATATGAAAGTTTCATTTTTATCATTACATTATGGAAAATAATGACCTTTATCACAATATGCTAATTTTTTTAGAAGGACCTGTAGGTGTCTCACCTCTTCCACTCGTATTTTGATGTTGTTGGTTCAGGGAGTTGAACCGGCAACCTTCTGATCACAGGGATGCCTTCTCTAACCTCTGCATCTGATTATTGAAACGTGTTGTTGAGGTTGTGAACTCTTAACAACTTTGTTAGTCTGTAAAACTTGTTTTCATTTAACAATATTTGTCCATAGTTATTAATATTATTATTAATTACTTTTACAAATTATTTTCAGGACTGTTTCCAAGAAATATATATCTTTTTTTTTTTTTACTTTAAGGCAAAATATTCCATTTAGGCCAGTCAGTAAACAGAAGATTCCTGGTAAAATGCATCCGAATTTAAAAAATGTTTTAATTTGCACAACTGGAAAATCAGTTTAATACAGCAAATTTTTATATATATATATAT
>NW_023632704.1:0-1370 GCF_014905685.2 Nematolebias whitei | reverse complement strand
TAACAGATTATAAAGGAAGGAGTGAACAATGCCCCAAAGACCCATCTCTGCCTGATGCCCTCAACAAGTTCTATGCACGCTTTGAAGACCCGAACAGACCACCCAGCACCAGACTCACCTCGCCACCGGATGAAGAGCATCTCAGCGTGACCTCAGCAGAAGTAAGGAGTACCTTCAGGAGGATTAATCCGCACAAAGCAACTGCCCCAGACAACATCCCCGGAAAAGTGTTGAAGGAATGTGCTGATCAACTCTGTGAGGTGCTGGCAGACATCTTTAACACCTCACTTACCCTGGAGACGGTTCCCACCTGCCTGAAGACTGCCACCATCATCCCAGTCCCAAAAAGCTCTACAGTGACTGGTCTGAATGACTATCGGCCAGTGGCCCTCACCCCGATAGTCGCTAAATGCTTCGAAAAACTGGTCATGACTCACATCAAAACAACCATCAACATCAACGAGGACCCTCATCAGTACGCATACCGTGAGAACCGATCAACAGAGGATGCAATCTCCTCTGTGGTCCACACTGCACTCAACCACCTGGAGCAGAAAAACTCTTACGTCCGTATGCTCTTTGTGGACTTCACATCCGCCTTCAACACCATGATCCCCCAAACCCTGATGGACAAACTATCCACACTAGGACTAAGCCCCTCCATCTGCAACTGGGTACTAGACTTTTTAACAAACAGACCACAGTTAGTGAGGATCCACAACCTCTCCTCCTCCACCATAACCCTCAGCACTGGCTCTCCTCAGGGATGTGTGTTGAGCCCCCTTCTGTTTACTCTGCTCACATATGATTGTGCAGCTACCCATCCAGGCTGTCACATTGTAAAGTTTGCAGATGATACAGCGGTGGTGGGATGCATCACAAACAATGATGAGTCCAGCTACAGGCAAGAGGTGGAACACCTGGAGAGCTGGTGCAGAGAGAATAACCTTCACATCAATGTGAAGAAGACAAAGGAGATGATTGTGGACTTCAGAAGGAACAAAAACATCTACACCCCCCTGAACATAAGAGGATCTGCGGTGGAAGTGGTCTCCAGCTACAAGTACTTGGGTGTACACATGAATGACAACCTCAGCTGGAGCAACAACACCACCAGCCTGATCAAGAAAGCTCATCAGAGACTCTACTTCCTCAGACGGCTGAGGCGAGCTGGTCTGGGAAGCTCAGTCCTCACCTCCTTCTACAGGTGTGCAGTGGAGAGCATCCTGTGCTCGAGCATCAATGTGTGGCATGGAGGCTGCACAGCTGCAGAAAGAAAAGCTTTGCAGAGAGTGGTGAAGGCTGCACAGAAATCTGTTGGAATCAGTCTCCCCACCATCACAGACATCTACACCTCCAGATGCAGGAAG
>NW_023632703.1:0-1370 GCF_014905685.2 Nematolebias whitei | reverse complement strand
AGTTATATCTCAGTGATACAACATCCGATCTGAACCAGATTTTTGGTACGTCATTACTGAGGACTGATGGACATTTTAGTTTTGTTGTTTAATATTTGACTCAAGGGCGCCCCCTACATTATTCAAACTGTTCTTTCTCAGTGATATATCAGCCGATCTGCACCAAATTTATGGTGTATTATTATTTAGCCCTGGTGGACACAGTAGTAATGTTTTTTAACTTTTGACTCTATAGCGCCCCCTACAATCTTGCAACAGTTATATCTCAATGATAAATCATCCGATCTGCACCAGATTTTTGGTATATTATTATGTAGCCCTGATGGACACATTAGTAATGTTTTTTAACTTTTGACTCAAGAGCGCCCCCTATAATATTCCAACCCTTATATCTCAATAATATATCATCCGGTCTGCACCAGATTTTTATGGCATAATGTGTGACCATGTCTAGACACATTGTTATTTTTGTTTAATATTTGACTCAAGTGCGCCCCCTACAATATTCCAACAGTTATATCTCAGTGATATATCGTCCGATATACACCAGATTTTTGGTGCTTGACTAGTCAGGACTTATGGACACAGTGGTGTTGTTGTTTAATATTTGACTCAAGTGCGCCCCCTAGATTATTCAAACTGTTATATCTCAGTGATATATCGTCCGATCTGTACCAGATTTTTGGTGCTTGACTAGTGAGGACTTATGGACACAGTAGTGTTGTTGTTTAATATTTGACTCAAGTGCGCCCCCTACATAATTCAAACTGTTATATCTCAGTGATATATCGTCCGATCTGCACCAGATTTTTGGTGCTTGACTATGAGGACTTATGGACACAGTGGGGTTGTTGTTTAATATTTAACTCAAGTGCGCCCCATAAATTATCACAATAGTTATATATGCGGTCGCAGCTCATGTCAAAGGTTCGGCGAATGCGCATTCCGGGGAAAAGGCGCGTGACGGTAGCATGAGCGTTCTCGATGGCGACCGGGAAGGGTCGCTGCAGTTCCCGCGGTAGCCATGAGGCCGCAGCGGCGCTTCGCTGCGAGGGCCTTCAACGCTGCTTGCAGCTTTAATTATTATTATTATTATTATTCTTATTCTTTTCCGCGTTTAAGCGCTTATTTGGAGGGGTTAGCATATTTGAAACCTAGCCAAACTTTACCCAAAATTGTCCCCCGCGAGAAATAGTAGTATGATAATGGAACCAAAAGTGGGCGTGGCCAAACTGCTCTACAGCGCCCCCTAACGTGAGATATGACAACTGGTAAGTCCTAGAGAGCTGAAATTTGGTACATATGTAGAACCCACCGAATCATGAAAAAAAGTCTCTTGGAGGTATGCCTTAAACCCAACAGGAAGTCGG
>NW_023632702.1:0-1370 GCF_014905685.2 Nematolebias whitei | reverse complement strand
TTTATAAAGCGCCAAATCACAACAAAGTTGTCTCAGGGACTTTACAGGAACAATCACATAAAAGCCAATTAGTAAAGTTCTCTATCTAAGGAATCCAGCAGACAAGATGAATCTTGTCTTTGTTGCAGTCTCCCATCCTGAGCAAGCACAGTGGAGACAGTGGAAAGAAAAACTCCCTTTAACAGGAAGAAACCTCCAGCAGAACCAGCTCAGGACAAGAGACCATCTGCTTTGACTGGCTGGTTGAGAGGACAGGAAGGAGAGACAGACGAACACAGAATGGTAGGTCCAGGTCCAGGTATATGTCCAGGTGTACCTGAAAGACAAAAACATGTTAAGGATAGAAAAATAATTACAAATACAAAACAGGTTGAGCAGAGTAAGTAAAGACAGTAGCAGAGTGAAAAGTGTGGTCAGTTTGTCCTCCAGCAGTCTAAGCCTATAGCAGCAGAACTAAGGGACAGCTCAGGAAACCCAAGCCGACCCTAACTATAGGATTTATCAAAAAGGAAAGTTTTAAGCCTAGTTTTAAAACTGGACAATGTGTCAGCCTCATGGACAGAGATTGGAAGTTGGTTCCACAAGAGAGGAGCCTGATAACTGAAAGATCTTCCTCCCATTCTGTTTTTGTAAATTCTAGGAACCACAAGTAAACCTGCAGCCTGAGAACTGAAAGATCATTTATCAGCATGTGACAAATGCATGAACCAGTTTTTCTGCATCATTTTTGGACAAGATGTTTCTAATCTTAGTGATATTACGCAGGTGGAGGAAAGCAGTCCTGGTACATTTTTTAATGTTGGGGTTAAAAGACATGTCCTGATCAAAAATAACAGAGATTTTTAACTTTAGAACTGGAGGCCAAATTAATGTCATCCAGAGAAAGTGAAACACTGAAAAATTTATTCCTAAGATGCTCAGGTCCAAAAACCACAACCTCTGTCTTGTCTGAGTTTAAAGCAGAAAATTAAGGGTCATCCAGGTTTTTATGTCTTTAAGACATGCTTGTAGTCTAAGTAGCTGGTTGGATTCATTGGGTTTAATGGACAAATATAATTGTGTGTCATCAGCATAACAATGAAAATTTATCCCATGCTGTTTAATAACCAGTGGCAGACCATGCATTTCACACCTAGGCCTTCAATGGTGTCCTTCATAAATATAACCACCTCTTAATACCATCATTATAACACCACTGCTACAGAAATAATCAATAATAAACACACGTGCAGAATAAAAGGGCGCTGCATCACACAGACAGATTTCTCATGTAGCGAGAACAAATGTATTACTGAAACTAGAAAGCCAGTTACCACAATTCAGCAAGATTCCTTCCACTGCAGCCACAGCTGTGCCATGTACATATTTAC
>NW_023632701.1:0-1370 GCF_014905685.2 Nematolebias whitei | reverse complement strand
CTTTACATGGCAAAATATAGTTTGGTTCAATTGTCTGTTGTCTTTAGCCGGACGACTTGAGATTGGGTGTTTGGTTTCCACATAAATGTTTTTGGAGTCTATGGCGAGACTCATCAAAAAGAAATAGCTATCCCCCCGAATAGAATTGTTCGAGTAGGTTCGGCTTAAACGTTGTGAGACCACTGTAGATTATGGTACTTAAGGTAACATTAATCTACATTGACTCCGCAAAGATTAGGTTTTAACGAGTGAACTGCATGTTGGCATAGTTAAAGTCCTTTACAGTCTCCAACTAAAATACATGCAAAACTCATTCTTGCATGGGGTGTTCAGAAACAATACCAAAAACCAATTAAACGATGTCTCAACATCGCCAAAAACAGTGACTAAGCAACCAGTTAAACAACGTTTCAACATTGACAAAAGTAGTGATTAAGCAACTAGAAAACGACGTTTCGGTGCGCCACTCACTCTGAATGTCAGATTTGATCACGTTATCGCATCTGGTAACATTACCCTAACTGGCGTCACCCCCCTTCGGTCATGGGAGATAGCGAACACGGGTGAGGACGTCGCTCCATGAGCTAAAGTTAGGCTGTCCTTGAGTAGTTTTAACTGTTTGCGCAGCTGAAAGAGGACTTTGAGGTCTGGATTGGAATCCAGTTCGCCTTTCGATGTAGTGTATTTGTCTGGGTCAGTCAGATACAGTATCATCGAGTTAATTGCAGGATCCAACTTCTGAAGTTGGATGATGTCTGGGTCAGTTGAAAATGACTTTTCATATTTTAAAAGAACTTGGCGAAGTTTGTCTCTTTCTTCATCAGATGTCAGAGCGTCGGCTTGGGCGACCACCTGATCTATCTGTGATGAGACTGATAAGGGTTCTTGCTCTTTGGGGAGCTTCAACGAATCCCTTTCTGAGTCGTCGGACCTGTCTATGGGTAAGACACCATAGGTTTGAGGTCCTTGGTCGACGTCATCGGTTGAGAAAAGAGCTATGGCCTGTGTTGGTTTTGTGAACCATACTGGCCCAGTTTCTTGACTCGGTACCAGGTTATCTGGGAGTCCTCCCAGAAATGGAATGCCTAGTTCAAAATCATGAAAATCAGTGGAAATCAACCATCCTAGCATAGTGTTTTTTGGGATCATCACCTCATCCGTGCCTGTGTTACACACAGCAACAGATGTGGTCCTGGAGTCAAGGCTCACTTTGTTTGTGGCTTCCACGGACAGTCCCAAGTTGAAAAACGCAGGAGAAGGTTGAAAATATGCCTGTTTATGGCTAATAGCTTGTCCAGCTATGATGTGGATTCGCACCATTAGGGTTAGTCACCTGAGGTGGTACTGTGGTGGTTTGGTTGCTAGCAACC
>NW_023632700.1:0-1370 GCF_014905685.2 Nematolebias whitei | reverse complement strand
TTTCCCATTCCTGCAGGCTGCTCCTGTCCTACATTCTGAATTTCATTAATGCTTGTTATTACTCGCTCTGTTTTTGCCCATGCATGTGTGTGCTTCTGCGTGTTAATCCTCAATGGGGGAATGAATGCTCTGCATTTTTCCCATTGCACATGTGAGCACACACATGTGAAGCAGTGGGCTGCTATCCAAAGTGCTCAGGGAGCAGATGGGGGGAATAAGGGACTTGCTCATGGGCCCAGAGTGGGTCAAATGCGGGTGGAGGGAGGCACGTGTGGGTGTTTCACCTTTTCCTCTTACATTTTGATGTTGTCGGTCCGGGGAGTTGAACGGCGACCCTTCGATCACAGACCCACCCTCTCTAACCTCTGCGCCATCACTCTCCCAATTTTTGTAGGTAGCAAAGCATCGTTAGAAGTAGTGAGTGGATTTAAACACGACTCAAAAAGTAATTATCACATGTAAATCTACAACTGATTTTTTTTTTAAAGTGCTATTTAAGATGGTCGCCACAGCTCATTGGCCTTAAAGCTAAAAATTGCTATTACTCGGAAAAGTTTAGAGATATCACCCTAAAATGTGGTGCATTATAGTCAATAGTCAGTTTCAACACATTCTGTGCTGTTATTGATAATGTGAGGACTGCTTTTAAAATTGTGCCATTACTGTACCTATTCTGGTCCATTATTATTAACAATTAACATACTCAGAAAATAGATAAAACACAGTCAATTTTACAAACTTTGAGTCATCTTTAACACATTCTCTGAGCAGTATCACTTGAGATCTCAGATTATTGCAAAAGTATGTGCATAGCCTTATTTACAGTATATGCTGGTGAAGATTTTCAGCCATCCAGGACATGATAAATTCAAAAAACGTTCAGTACAAAAACAACTGGACTTTATTTGTAACAGAAGACGTTTCGCTCCTCATCAACAGCTTTCACCTGAACTCCTCACTCTCTGCTCTTTGAATTGAGGAAGCTCCTCGGATGAGGAGCGAAACGTCTTCTGTTACAAATAAAGTCCAGTTGTTTTTGTATTTAACTTTTTTTGAATGTATTTACAGTATAATGTTTTTATCACAACTATTATAACTGTATTATATCTCATCAAGATTATCTGTTTAAAACTTATGCACAGTATAATTATAGCATGAAAGGTGACTGATGATATACCTCGCATCAAGATGTGGTAGTTCATTTAGTTTTAAACTGAAATAAAACAACTTCTAATAAACAAAAATGTACATTTCAATATGGCAGACACAACAAAAAGAAACGTCCCCTCACAGCATCTTGTGAATTTATTATAAACATGATTTTTACTGCAAGCACTCATAAAGGAATGTTTTAAACGACATTGCAAAGA
>NW_023632699.1:0-1371 GCF_014905685.2 Nematolebias whitei | reverse complement strand
AGTGAAGGTCAGCGAGAGAGGGAGGGAGGCAGGGGAGGGATGAAAGAGGACAGGGGGAAAGATGGAGGGTCTGGGGAGATGAAAGGAGGATGAGGATGTAGAGGGGTTGAATGAGCAGGCATACTGCATGACTGTGTGTGTGGAGGTGTGTGTGTGCTCCTCAGATGTCCTGCTGATTGAGCTTGTGCTTCTCAATGTTCAGCATTCAGCTTTCAAGTTGATGGTTGAATTGATATTTCTTACCCTGCTGTGTTTACTGTTTGTGCATCTGCTTGTAGTCGTAGGGTTGGTGTGGGAGTGTGTATCTATATCTGTGCAAATCTACTGTACAGCACGTGTGTGTGTGTGTGTTAGTGCTAAACTGCTGGTTTGGGCTCAGCAAAGCGAAATCTCACCCCTGCTCACCTTTCTCTTCCTTTCCATCTCCCAGGGGTGCAGTGTGTGAGTTGGGAGGCGGTATGACTTGTCTTGGTGGCCTCATGGTAAGTGACACACACACACACACGTGCTGTACAGTAGATTTGCACAGATATAGATACACACTCCCACACCAACCCTACGACTACAAGCAGATGCACAAACAGTAAACACAGCAGGGTAAGAAATATCAATTCAACCATCAACTTGAAAGCTGAATGCTGAACATTGAGAAGCACAAGCTCAATCAGCAGGACATCTGAGGAGCACACACACACCTCCACACACACAGTCATGCAGTATGCCTGCTCATTCAACCCCTCTACATCCTCATCCTCCTTTCATCTCCCCAGACCCTCCATCTTTCCCCCTGTCCTCTTTCATCCCTCCCCTGCCTCCCTCCCTCTCTCGCTGACCTTCACTGCGCTGCTCTTTTTAGCGGCTGTTGTCTGCTGAGCGTTAGGCCCGCTCCGTGGCACGGGGCTGAAAAGCACCCAGGCACTTTTGATTTCCACTCAAGGTGGATCGCCACCCTTTGATTTCCTGTTTTAACATTCAAGAGACGGGAGGCGAGGCGGAGAGGGTTATTGATCAGAGCAGCGTAGTGAAGGTCAGCGAGAGAGGGAGGGAGGCAGGGGAGGGATGAAAGAGGACAGGGGGAAAGATGGAGGGTCTGGGGAGATGAAAGGAGGATGAGGATGTAGAGGGGTTGAATGAGCAGGCATACTGCATGACTGTGTGTGTGGAGGTGTGTGTGTGCTCCTCAGATGTCCTGCTGATTGAGCTTGTGCTTCTCAATGTTCAGCATTCAGCTTTCAAGTTGATGGTTGAATTGATATTTCTTACCCTGCTGTGTTTACTGTTTGTGCATCTGCTTGTAGTCGTAGGGTTGGTGTGGGAGTGTGTATCTATATCTGTGCAAATCTACTGTACAGCACGTGTGTGTGTGTGTGT
>NW_023632698.1:0-1371 GCF_014905685.2 Nematolebias whitei | reverse complement strand
TGTTCCACTTTGGAGAAAGCTGTTGGGGTAAGAATCAGTTTTGTTGTGTGTTTCCTTGACTGATGAAGCCTTCAGGTTCGAAGGCGAAATTTTTGAGCACAAAAAAGAAACTGTCCAGATGACCTGACAGAAAAATGTTGGATTGTATATCTGGATTGATGAGCAAGGATTTTGTTGTTTTCAACCAGTTTGACATGATGATCAACAAGGAAAAGGTCCTGCAATGTAGGAGGGGGCAAACGAAAGAGACCATCTTATCACAAGCAGAACTGGTTTGTTCCACTTTTGAGTAAGCTGTTGGGGGAAGAATCAGTTTTGTTGTGTGTTTCCTTGACTGATGAAGTCTTCTGAATCAAAGGCAATACGTTTCAGCACACAAAAAAAAAACTGTCCAGATGACATGACAGAAAAATGTTGGATTGTTTACCTGGATTTTTGAGCATGGACTTTGTTGTTTTCAACCAAATTGACACGACTGTGAACAAGGAATAGGGCCGGCAATGGAAGAGTACCAAAGAGACCATCTTATCACAAGCAAAACTGGTTTGTTCCACTTTGGAGTAAACTGTTGGGGGAAGAATCGGTTTTGTTGTGTGTTTCCTTGACTGATGGAGCCTTCCAAATCAAAGGCAATACGTTTCAGCACACACAAAAAAATCTGTCCAGGTGACCTGACAGAAAAATGTTGGATTGTATACCTGGATTATTGAGCATGGACTTTGTAGTTTTCAACCAGTTTGACACGACTGTCAACAAGAAATAGGATTGGCAATGGAGGAAGGGCCGTACCAAAGAGACCATTACAAGCAAAACTGTTTTGTTCCTTTTTGGAGGAAGCTGTTGGGGGAAGAATAATTTTTGTTGTGTGTTTCCTTGACTGAGGCAGCACGGTGGCGCAACTGGTAGAGCTGCTGCCTCTCAGCGAGCAGGTCCCTGGTTCAAACCCCTGTCCAGGGGCCTTCTGGGTGGAGTTTGCATGTTCTCTCCGTTCATGCGTGGGTTTTCTCCGGGTACTCCGGTTTCCTCCCACAGTCCAAAAACATGCATGTTAGGCTGATTGGTAACTCTAAATTGTCCCTAGGTGTGAGTGAGAGAGTGAATGGTTGTTTGTCTCTATGTGGCCCTGTGATGGACTTGCGACCTGTCCAGGGTGTACCCCGCCCCTCGCACAGTGATTGCTGGACATGGGCACTTGCGACCCCCGTGACCCAAAATGGAATAAGCGGGTAAAGAAAATGGATGGATGGATGGATGTTTCCATGACTGATGAAGCCTTCCTGATTTAAGGCGAAACGTTTCAGCAAAAAAAAAAAAAACTGTCCAGATGACCTGACAGAAAAATGTTGGATTGTATACCTGGATTATTGAGCA
>NW_023632697.1:0-1371 GCF_014905685.2 Nematolebias whitei | reverse complement strand
GAATAAAATGACACAGGTGTAAAATGTAGTGGAAATTCTAGTAAAACTGGCAAGAAAATACAAATTTCTGCAAAATGCTCTGAATGCAGAGTGATTCCTGAAATTTATTGAAAAAGATGAAACTGAGTTGTCAAAGTCAAACAATCGGAATAAAAACTTAAATTAGCATAATGATAGGTAAACGCTAAAACCAGCAGATAAGTAGCTAGAACATTAAATTAGCTAGAGGTGACAGAAGCCAAAGTTGGCAAAACTGTAACAAAAACTGACAAAATGTTAGCTGAAAGCTACAACAATCAGTAGCTAAAACCAACCTAACAGTAGCTAAAAGCGAAAATTAATGCAACAACTAGTTTTAAATTAGCAAATCAATAACCAAAAAAAAAAAAAAAAATGAAAGAACTTTGCTGTTAAAGCTTTTAACAAACACATCGTTTTTGAATTAACTTAAATATTTTTAAACTATAATATTTACAAATACCAAAAGTTGTAGCTGTAATGGTCTGAGTAAGAAAGTGATTAGAAAAGATGGCGTTATCCTTTCAACAAAACATGTCGGTCCACAAATTAAACATTTAAAGAAAAGCTGAAAGCCCACATGCTAATCATTTTACAACAAATATCCACAAACGTACAGCGCCACATTAGTTTTCTCATTGTCTACCTGGTAACAAAAACAACGTGTTGTGTCCGTAGTGTGTTTCTTTCTATAAAATGTAATGACGGCATAAATAAAGCCATTAGGCTGGAGATAACGAGGGCACAGCTTAACCCCAAACCTCACCTTACAAAGCCCCACACACCACTGGTTCCAGCTCTGCCATGTCAGCAGTGCAGTCTGGGAAATGAGGAGTGGGTGTGTGTGTGTGACCTGACGACCTGTCAGCAACTCGCTCGGGGCTCAGCCGCACACCAACAAACATCTCCCCGCACTCGGCTACAGCTCAATCGATCACCCTCATTTCCACACGTGCAGAAGGAAAACAGTTGTGCTGCAAGACGTCTGCGAACTGGGGGAGGTGGAGAGGAAGCTGCATCGCAGATGGTTGTTGTTTCTTGAACACGCAACAGTTTACTCACCTTCTGGGCTTGTTATCAGTTTTACATGATGTGTTTAAGAGAGAAAGAGCACAAGCTTATGGCTTGTTGGACTATATTATTTTTAATGCTGTGGTTAACATGACTGACAGTCGGAAAAACACAATTCCACATTTAAATTGTTTTTTGTATTACCAAATTCAGAACAAAATTAAATATCATTATTATTTATTAGCAAATCTGAGTGTCTGAAATGCTTTAGGACTGAACTATGACTGAACTATGATTAATTGATAATAAATAATAATGATATTTAATTTTGTTCTGAATTTG
>NW_023632696.1:0-1371 GCF_014905685.2 Nematolebias whitei | reverse complement strand
TTACATTTTCCACTTTAACATATCTCATCTCACATTCAGATGTCTCTAAAAATGTTTATGGTTTTATTTTGTGTAATTCAGTAAGAATTTAGCAACACACACACACATTGGGGAAGTTGTTGATCATAGGTTAGAAATATGCAAAACATAGAAAATTACCACAATAGTAACATGTTGAGTGTTAAAGCTAGCATTTAGACCAGCAATATTACTGGTATTCCACACCAACAGTAAAACTTCATCCCAGCTGTGAAGCTCAGTGCACAAGACTTTATGGGTTTAAGTAGTTTTCTTCTTTAAAACTCAGGCGCCTTGTGATGATTGAGGTTACAATCAAAAAATCGGAGGATTTATTGGTTTAGTGATGAACAAAGATAATAATACAACATACAGAGTAGCAAAACAGTTTTATTTAATTATATATACAGTATATATGTGTGTATATATATAACTTTTTGATGTGCCCTAGCAGAGTCCCAACCTTAACCCAATTGAGTTGCAGTGACATGACCTGCACAGAGCTGTTTGACTTTACCCACGCATCCCAGAAATGCCGCTGAACAGAAATATCTTTTAGAGAGGAAATTGGTCTAGAAGTCCTCATTGTTGTGCAAATCTCAAAAGCAGCTACAGAAAAGGCTTGCTGAAGGTTGCTGCTGAAATGGCTGTCTCTATGAATTAATAAATGCAGACTTCACCCCTCTAGACACCACAGTGACGGATAACTTAGCTTACACAATAAAAAAGAATGAAAAATATATTTGTTTTTATATTATTTGTTCACTTGGACTTTGTTTGCCAATGCATGTGACTAAGGTCAGATACTGTTCTGTGAATAATCGATTCAGAAGTCTTGGTAATTGCAAAGAGTTCGCAAACTTTTCCCTGCTGCTGTGGGCCATCATTGAATGAATGGGCTGTGTTTATGTCAGCTAAACTTCATAAATAGTTTGAATTTGTAAGCTTAATGTTGTTTAGTTATTTTTAGCCATCTTCTGCAGGCAGTTTCTACCTGTACCAATATTTAAGAATATGAAGCCATGTTTATAATACAACAAACCACATTAAGTGCTGGTTTTCTTTAGAGTGCACTACCTGCCCTATTAATGTTGAATCTTGAATAAATGCATTTGAATCTACAGAAATCTATGTGAAAATGATGTAGCCAGAGGGTTTTACGAAGAATAACATAAATACCAACAGCGTGAATAGTTGTTTGACTCATTTGTCTCTATAGGCTGTTTCATAACGCACTTCAAAGTAGCTGCACAGACCAATCCATATTTTTTCTACCTCTAACAGTTCATAAATTACAAATGAAGCCAACCATTTCCTGCTCAGAGTGTGAGTATTCAGAAAAGAAGTGCAACC
>NW_023632695.1:713-1371 GCF_014905685.2 Nematolebias whitei | reverse complement strand
GGGTGAGGGCCACTGGCCGATAGTCATTCAGACCAGTCACTGTAGAGCTCTTTGGGAATGGGATGATGGTGGCAGTCTTCAGGCAGGTGGGAACTGTCTCCAGGGTAAGTGAGGTGTTAAAGATGTCTGCCAGCACCTCACAGAGCTGATCGGCACATTCTTTCAACACTTTTCTGGGGATGTTGTCTGGGCCGGTTGCCTTGTGTGGATTAATCCTCCTGAAGGTACTCCTTACTTAGGCTGAGGTCACGCTGAGATGCTCTTCATCTGGTAGTGAGGTGAGTCTGGTGCTGGGTGGTCTGTTCGGGTCTTCAAAGCGTGCATAGAACTTGTTGAGGGCATCAGGCAGAGATGGGTTTTTGGGGCATTGTTCGCTCCTTCCTTTATAATCTGTTATACACTTAACGTATGACAAAAGGGTGTCAGCAAAGGTCAAAGGAAAAGTTTACAAGACAGTGGAGACCAGCTATATTGTATGGTCTGGAGACAGAGATGTGAACAAAAAGACAGGAGACAGAACTGGAAGTGGCAGAAATGAAGATGTTGAGGTTCTCCTTAGGAGTGACAAGGATGGAGAAGATCAGGAATGAGATCATCAGAGGTACAGCACAGGTTGGACAACTGGGAGATAAAGTTAGAGAGGACACACTGAGATGGT
>NW_023632695.1:0-613 GCF_014905685.2 Nematolebias whitei | reverse complement strand
ATGTTGTCTGGGCCGGTTGCCTTGTGTGGATTAATCCTCCTGAAGGTACTCCTTACTTAGGCTGAGGTCACGCTGAGATGCTCTTCATCTGGTAGTGAGGTGAGTCTGGTGCTGGGTGGTCTGTTCGGGTCTTCAAAGCGTGCATAGAACTTGTTGAGGGCATCAGGCAGAGATGGGTTTTTGGGGCATTGTTCGCTCCTTCCTTTATAATCTATTATACACTTAACGTATGACAAAAGGGTGTCAGCAAAGGTCAAAGGAAAAGTTTACAAGACAGTGGAGACCAGCTATATTGTATGGTCTGGAGACAGAGATGTGAACAAAAAGACAGGAGACAGAACTGGAAGTGGCAGAAATGAAGATGTTGAGGTTCTCCTTAGGAGAGACAAGGATGGAGAAGATCAGGAATGAGATCATCAGAGGTACAGCACAGGTGGAACAACTGGGAGATAAAGTTAGAGAGGACACACTGAGATGGTTTGGACATGTCCAGAGGAGGGTCAGTAGTTTGGACATGTCCAGAGGAGGGACAGTGGTTTGGACATGTCCAGAGGAGGGACAGTGGGTATACTGGAAGAAGGATGTTAGAAATGCAGCTGCCATGAAAAAGAAA
>NW_023632694.1:0-1371 GCF_014905685.2 Nematolebias whitei | reverse complement strand
CGCCGGTCTAAGACGAGTCTTGGATTTATCTCTGGTCTCTCTGAGACAAGATCAGACCTAACTCTTCACTTGTTAAGACGAGACCAGGATTATTCCCTCCTCCTATCTGCTTGGCCCGGGTATGTCCAAAGCCTCATTCCTTCCAATTTGGGATAGCTGCGCTGCTTAGTGAAGGCCTGTATCCCCCTCCTGGAGAGCAGGAAATTTGCCTTTTACCCGTGTGGAAAAAAATTCTATTAGAATCGTCCTAAAGACCAGGGTAACAGGACTTCTCGGTCCGACTGCTCCAAACTAATTAATCTGTCAGATCAGGGCAAGTATATAAGAAAAATCAGAGAGAACCAAACTGGGTTTAGTGAGACAGTGCTCAGAGGTGCATTCAAGCGTTGAGGCATTTTGAAGAAAAAGAACATCTGTCAGCTTGAGTGGTGAACTGAGGTGGTTTATACAAGTCTCCAAGGGCTCTTGGAGACACATTGATTTATTGTCCGCCTAGTTATAAAGTTTTTTTTCTCTATTATCATGTATAAGTATCTGTAGTGAAATTATGCTTGTCACTGTACTCCCTTGCAAAATTATTAATTAAAGCAACGCAAAACGTATAAATCTTGACTATTATTTCACTTTTGTTGAGCAGAATACATGGTGAGGCTTGGTTCCACTTTAACATCTGATATTAGGAGGTTTTTAACGGTTTCCTGGCAAGAAAGTGTAAAACAACACCCCTGAGTCCTTTTCCTGGACTCTAAAGATTACCAGAACAGATAACAATTGCAACACCAAATTAAGAGGTGGGCGACCGTGAACGTGCGTTTCTCCGTGCCAGCCGGCCCAAAACTGCTGCTTGGACGGGACGAGGAACGGAGTGAGATTTGGGTGTGATGCGCGGAAGAAGGTCGTTAATATTCTGGATGAGTCACCTCATCACAGCCTTCATGAAACCGCCTTGGGGAGCTGCAGGTAATACCATGGCGCTAAGGTTAGTTTCTAGACCCCTTGGAGGAGAGGCTGCGCGCGAGGACCTGTCATTTCGCCAGTGACTGCCTCGCTACGGGAAAGCGATACATGGCGTCTCTGGGTGGGCACGATTAAATCAAAAGGAACACCACTGGAGAAAAGGCGCTACAGAGAGCAAGTAGGCGTCAGTAAAACAACCCCTAGAGATAAGGAGTTGTTAGTGGCTGGGAGACCGCCCAGTCAGTATCCCCAATAAATCACTAGGGGCTAGTGAGGTGGGATAAAAGGCTTGCGAGGGTTACTGACTATAACCTAGAGTCGTGAGTAAGTAGCTGGTCTGTTCTCAGTCCAAACGTTAGGATATAAAGTCTAGAGGCTTTGAGGACCGACAACCTTGACCCGACAAGAAAAGAC
>NW_023632693.1:0-1371 GCF_014905685.2 Nematolebias whitei | reverse complement strand
TCAGATGTCGACAAAGTGGCATCATTCCCAAGAGCCTGGAACTAAAATCTTCGGTCAGCGGGCACCGGGCAAGCAAGATCCTTCAGAAGGCACAGACACAGCTGCTGAATGAACGGGTGAGACAGACCAATTTTACTATTGAGGCCTTGAAGGCCAAAGAAGAGCACATTAAACAGAAACTAACTATGTGTCTAGATCAGACCACACTTCAGCAAGTGTTGGACTGTACAGATCAGGCACGCTTAGCACAGCATGTCAAGTCCAAGACTCGACAACAAAACAAGTTTAACTTACTAATAACTCATCAACAACATCACTATTCCAATAACAACACATTCAGTGTAGGACAACACTCCAGTAGTCAATTACATGCCAGGGAGACAGAAAAGTGGGTGAAGAATTTATCTGACAGACAGCTCACCCAGCCAGAGACAGAGATTCTTGCCAGGGGACTGAACTTTGCGGTTGCACCAAGTAGAATTCCTCTGGTGGAGATGATCACAGCTACTGAATCAGCCATCCGCAACAACAAAATTAAAGAGGCTGAAGCAGAACAGCTCAGAGTCAAAGTTTCAGCCTGCCTCAGCAATGCCAAACCACCACCTTCCAACATCAGTAGAGAGGAGAGGGACGCACTCACCACTCTTAGCAAGGACAAAAACATCATCATTCTCCCAGCAGACAAAGGAAGGTGCACAGTGATTTTGAACCAGAAAGACTATCATGAGAAGGTTATGACACTCCTTAGTGACTTAAACACTTATGAACCTCTGAAAAGAGATCCAGGAAGTGGTTACAAGAAGAAATTGATAGATTGCCTGAAAATTTTGGAGCAGGACAAGGCTATTGACCGTTTTCTGTACCACAGACTGTACCCAGGGGAGGCCACACCTAGTCTTTATGGTTTACCTAAAATCCACAAACAAGGTGTACCTTTAAGACCAATCGTTAGCATGATTAACTCTGTCACTTACAATGTTTCCAAATATCTGGCGTCTGTACTCATCCCTTTAGTTGGCAGCTCAGAACACCACATACAGAACACCATGGACTTTGTGGATAAGGTGAGGGATGTCATCATGGAGACTGATGAAACAATGGTCTCTTTTGATGTCACATCACTCTTTACGTGCATTCCTGTTGATGATGCAGTAGAGGTGGTCAGTTTAAAATTAAAATCAGACACCACTCTGAGCAGCAGGACCACGCTTTCCACAGAACAACTGTGTCAACTCTTGAAACTGTGCCTGCAGTCAACCTACTTCACATATGGGGAGCAATATTATAGGCAGAA
The DNA here is from genome assembly GCF_014905685.2 of Nematolebias whitei. NCBI lineage: Eukaryota > Metazoa > Chordata > Actinopteri > Cyprinodontiformes > Rivulidae > Nematolebias > Nematolebias whitei. The sequence continues at coordinate 77 of NW_023632693.1, read as the reverse complement.
ACATGGGTGTGCTATGGGGTCTCCAGTTTCTCCTATTGTTGCCAACCTGTACATGGAGGAGGTAGAAAAGAGAGCCT
>NW_023632692.1:0-1371 GCF_014905685.2 Nematolebias whitei | reverse complement strand
CTGTACAATAAATTCAGAATTAAATTTTATCCAAATATTTCATTGTATCTGTCATCTTCTGCTGCTCACCAGTAGACGTCACTAGAGATCTGTGTTTTCAGTGTTGAGAAGATGTAATAAGTTATTCAGTCTCCCTAAATTAACAACGTAACTTGTCCCGTGCCATTAAAACACAAATCTGAGCCTATTTTTTTAATACAAAAAATATAAGTTTATTTGATGATTCTGTATTTTTGCTTTACAAAAATTATGCACTGAACACACAATATTTTTACATTTTTAAACATGGGTATAGTTTTTTTAAGCAACTTGTACAATCTTCTGAATGAGCCGTTTTATGGACAATCTTATGTAACCTGCACATTTGCTGTAGTTGCATTGCCTGGAAAGCTGACCAAACATGTAAAATCACATCACTCAGTGCTTTATTTTCATCATAAATAAACAAAAATACAGGAACGTAGATATGTAATTGATTCCGGTAAATCTACATAGTTATATTGTGCAAAATAAATGTTCGTATATGCAATTCCTTCTTTTCTTACACACATTTCTTTTAGTCATGAAACACACACGAGGTTGTTGGGAGCCTTCTTTTTATCTTGAGAGTTCAATAATGCACATAGTCCCAGCATGATTTGAGCTCTTTTTTTTTTTGACACGACTACACTTTATTCCGTCTTTTTGCTGCAGATGTACCTCTGAAATAAGTCCTCTTGCATTATATCTAGTGTTCTGATATGTTTTCCCAGACTTGATGTTGCTCAATAAACCAGGATTGTCTCAGACTTCCATTAAAGTGCATTTAAACATGTTGACTTTCACTGGTTGTTGTAGCTAGGTGCGTGGCTGGTCCACCTCCCAGTTTGAATATTTGGCCCGATTTGTGCAGGAACAGCAGTGCGCTGGTCGTGCCATTTTTTCCAAGATGGCGCCGGTGTGTAGGGCTGCCCGTCTCTCGCTCTCTGCTTGTATTTTATTTTTGTTATTTTTACAATGGTTTGTGCAGTGTGCCGAGTCATATTTTCAGTATGATCGTCGGGCACTTTTGGAGCTCCGTACATTTGCTGAAATTCCCGCGGAGTTTTTGAACAGCGGCCAGCACTCTCCCCCACCGGTCCTATCTGAGATTCCTGCGTTCCTTCTGCGTGACCCTGGCCTTTCTCCATGGAGGAAACGTCGCAGACGTCGTGGGAAGCGTGCAGGGATTTTGGTGAAACTGAGGCAAAGTGTGGATTATTCTATCAGGACTCGCTCTGGATCTGATCATCTCCTCTCTGACCCGTGGTGCTCCCAGGGCCCGGCTGCTGGCCAGCTGCCCGCACGCTCAGTCCATGGAAACACCTGGAGTTGTTTACCTGTGCGCCGCAC
>NW_023632691.1:0-1371 GCF_014905685.2 Nematolebias whitei | reverse complement strand
GGCCATCAGGCCGGCGCGGTGTTGGATTATTAACAATATTCAAATCACCTTTTGACTATAAACAACTGCCCATCCCAGTTTCCCACGCCAGCTTTGAGCTGAGTGTCTTTGAACTCGGACATTCACCTCAGACTTTATTTGCACTCGTCTACCGCCCACCTCGATCTAAGGACTTCATAAATGAGTTTTCTGACTTCTTAGCTGAAATCACACCAAAATATGAGCATGTTTTCATTATTGGGGACTTTAATTTTCACGTGTGCTGTCTGGAGAAGCCCTTGGTTAAGGACTTTTTAGATTTATTGGACTAATTTAATCTAACGCAGCATGTAAACGGTCCCACCCAAAAGCGCGGACATACACTGGACCTTGTTTTAACTCGTGATGTGACTGTAAATGATCTTGTTATTCGTGTTAATGTTTTTTCAGACCACATGCCAGTCCAGCTTGAGTTCACCCTCCCCCATCTAACTCCTAAGCTGTGCATTCCTGAACGTAGTACCCGAGCAATTAACCATTTCACTGCCAAACGTTTTACAGATGTTTATAACTCTGAAATTATAATTCAGCCCCCGGTGTTTCTCACCACCACTGAGGAGCTGACATCCCAGTTCAACTCTGTCTGCTTAAAGACTCTGGATCATGTTACGCCTGTTAAAACCAAAAAAATCAAAACTCAGAGCAGAACCTTGGCTGAGTGACGTCACCAAGGCCGTTAGGCAGCAATGTAGGAGGGCGGAGCGAAAGTGGAGGAAAGACAGGCTGCAGATCTCTTTCCAAATACTTAGAGAGTTGGCGCCATTATCAGAAAACAGTGAAAGCTGCTAAATCCAAATACTTCTCTGATATAAATACCTCAAACTCTCGCAACCCACGTGTCCTCTTCTCTACCCTAGCAATGAGGATCACATGGTCGATGGTGTCAAAGGCGGCCGTGAGGTCTAACAAGACAAGCAGCACAGAATCACCGGTATCTGTGGATCTGAAGATGTCGTTAAAGACCTTCAGCAGGGCAGTTTCAGTGCTGTGGAGAGGTTTAAAGCCAGATTGGAATAGCTCTAAGATGGTTTGATCTTCCAGGAAGAACTTCAACTGGGACTCGACTATTTTCTCCAGTAGTTTTGAAACAAATGGAAGTTTGGAGACAGGCCGGAAGTTGGACACGACTGAGGGGTCAAGGTTTGTTTTTTTCAGGAGAGGCTGGACAGCAGCATGTTTAAAGGATTTTGGCACCATGCCAGTGGATAAACTACTGTTTACTATATCAACAATGGACGGACCTAGAGTGGGAAAAACCTCCTTTAGTAGTCGAGGGGGGACCACATCAAAGGGGGAACCTTCTGGTTCCCCCTTTGATGTGGTCCCCCCTCG
>NW_023632690.1:0-1371 GCF_014905685.2 Nematolebias whitei | reverse complement strand
TCAACATACCTGAACCAATGACTTGGTGGTGTCCCTGAAAAGGACGTCAAGGCTCTCTTTTCTACCTCCTCCATGTACAGGTTGGCAACAATAGGAGAAACTGGAGACCCCATAGCACACCCATGTTTCTGCCTATAATATTGCTCCCCATATGTGAAGTAGGTTGACTGCAGGCACAGTTTCAAGAGTTGACACAGTTGTTCTGTGGAAAGAGTGATGTGACATCAAAAGAGACCATTGTTTCATCAGTCTCCATGATGACATCCCTCACCTTATCCACAAAGTCCATGGTGTTCTGTATGTGGTGTTCTGAGCTGCCAACTAAAGGGATGAGTACAGACGCCAGATATTTGGAAACATTGTAAGTGACAGAGTTAATCATGCTAACAATAGGTCTTAAAGGTACACCTTGTTTGTGGATTTTAGGTAAACCATACAGACTAGGTGTGGCCTCCCCTGTGTACAGTCTGTGGTACAGAAAACAGTCAATAGCCTTGTCCTGCTCCAGATGTTTCAGGCAATCTATTAACTTCTTCTTGTAACCACTTCCTGGATCTCTTTTCAGAGGTTCATAAGTGGTTAAGTCACTAAGGAGTGTCATAACTTTCTCATGATAGTCTTTCTGGTTCAAAATCACTGTGCACCTTCCTTTGTCTGCTGGTAGAATGATGATGTTTTTGTCCTTGCTAAGAGTGGTGAGTGCATCCCTCTCCTCTCTACTGATGTTGGAAGGTGGTGGTTTGGCATTGCTGAGGCAGGCTGAAACTTTGATTCTGAGCTGTTCTGCTTCAGCCTCTTTCATTTTGTTGTTGCGGATGGCTGACTCAGTAGCTGTGATCATCTCCACCAGAGGAATTCTACTTGGTGCAACCGCAAAGTTCAGTCCCCTGGCAAGAATCTCTGTCTCCGGCTGGGTGAGCTGTCTGTCAAATAAATTCTTCACCCACTTTTCTGTCTCCCTGGCATGTAATTGACTACTGGAGTGTTGTCCTACACTGAATGTGTTGTTATTGGAATAGTGATGTTGTTGATGAATTATTAGTAAGTTAAACTTGTTTTGTTGTCGAGTCTTGGACTTGACATGCTGTGCTAAGCGTGCCTGATCTGTACAGTCCATCACTTGCTGAAGTGTGGTCTGATCTAGACACGTAGTTAGTTTCTGTTTAATGTGCTCTTCTTTGGCCTTCAAGGCCTCAATAGTAAAATTGGTCTGTCTCACCCGTTCATTCAGCAGCTGGGTCTGTGCCTTCTGAAGGATCTTGCTTGCCCGGTGCCCGGTGCCCGCTGACCGACGATTTTAGTTCCAGGCTCTTGGGAATGATGCCACTTTGTCGACATCTGAGGTTGAATCGCAAATGGTTCCTGTAGTCT
>NW_023632689.1:0-1371 GCF_014905685.2 Nematolebias whitei | reverse complement strand
TTAACAGTGAATAAAGTCTCTTTGGTAAATGCTCTTTGCATAAATACCTTTATACTTTTAAAATGCAAGATAACAGTGTTTATTCAGCTTTGAGGAAGTTTTTAACTCAAAAATGCCTTACAGAAAAATAAAAAGAACGTTTAATTTCACTCTTTACCTAAAACTGAAGTGAAACTGCGATCTAAGTTTCTCCAGGAGGGGGTAGTGTTTAGCTTTTTACCAGCAGGAGTCTATGACGACTTCCTGTGACGTTCGGTTGACATCCTGTTGTTAGCCGCTTAGCTTAAAGTTAGCTTCGGCTAAACTCGGTTAAAATCAACATTTCTGAACGAATTTAAGCGTAAACGTGGCGTAATTTCAACAAGCACGACTGTTATGCACGAACACGAGTTTTATGGGACATTTGCAGCTTTATTTAGTGATTTTAAGCGTAGTGAAGGCTCCTTTCCGACATGGGGGAGTGACGTGGCACGTCATTCATCCAGTCGTTAGCTGTTAGCTTAAAATTAGCATCGCTAGCGTTGTTTAAAAACATCATTTTATGACGAATTTTAAACTCTAACGTGGCAAAATTTCAGCGAGTATGCTTCGAAGCACTTGACCAGCGTATCAAAACCACTTTAAAGTTACTTTTCAGCTTTAAAAAGCAGATTTTATTTCCCTATGAAAACGAATTTCATTTCCGGGTCACGTGACTGAAATCACCAATGGCAAAGCAGCACAGGGTTGAGAGGGGATGACGTAGGCACGTCAGTCAAACTTCTCAGCAAATCAGAGCGCTCCACACAGCAACATTCAACCAATCAGGAGACGTTTACAGCCAGCATGCTAGGTTTAGCCTGAAAAATAGTTCGTCAGCTTTTCGTCTTTTAAACTGTCAAAATGCACTTTTTCTGTTAAAAATTGTAACGAATAACTGCCTGAGCCGCACGGAGACGGCGCTCCGTGACAAGCGTCTTTCTAGCTATTTAACAACACGTTCGAACTTTTCCAGAACCGAGTCGGAACCACAGAACCGAACCGGACCAGAACAGCGTCTGGAACACAGTTTAAACAGAATAAAGCGTTTCCACAGCTCAAAGCCAGCTTAGCTACACATAGCAGTCGTACAAATTCAGCTTTATAAAGACTCAATGACACAATTTCAGCTTCTAAAACATTGCCAGCGTAACACAGTGTACAGCTGCTCCAAGCGCACAGCGTAAATACGCACAGCCAGGCTCCAACACAGCTGATAAACTGTTATTTTTTCAACATGCCAACATGGAAAAAATCAATCTTTACACGAATTAACAGTCATTTATGAGACGTACGAGCCACCAGTTGTAGTGAGTCACGTAGGTACGTGCCACTAGTTGTAGTATGACAATA
>NW_023632687.1:197-1372 GCF_014905685.2 Nematolebias whitei | reverse complement strand
GCTGGCCCAAGTGGCTGGGGAGAGGGAAGTCTGGGCCTCCCTACTTAGGCTGCTACCCCCGCGACCCGACCCCGGATAAGCGGAAGAAAATGGATGGATGGATGGATGGATGGATAAGCTAAGCCATTGGTTTATATTAACTTTAATGTCTTGAATGACATTGTCATTGAGCTAGAGTTCATAAACCTCTACAGACATGCAACAATCTGTAGCCCTCATCTTTGCCTGCAGTTCTGCCTTTGTGGAGACATGCCACCAGTTGTCCTTGTGAACTGGGTTTAGTAGTTATAAACAACCCTTAGGAACTGATGTACTCTCTTTTATTATGTTTTAAGTTAGTTTATGAAAATGCACAACTTGAGACATAAAATAAAGTTCAGGTAGTGTATACTGTAAAATTGCTGTATGTTAGTGTTAAACATTAAGCAAAAAAAAAAAAAAAAAAAAAAAAACTTTTGTATTAGCCAAAAAAAGCACTCCAGTTTGGACTTTAGCTCAGAAGACACACACAGACGTTATGAATAAAGCAATCTTTGCAATGTCCAAATTAAAAGTACCTTTAAAAGAGAAGTTCAGATATTTTTGATTGTAGTTTTGTGTAAATGTATCGCGGTTGGTTAGGTTAGACCCAAAAGCAGGCAGAAACGAAGAGTTCCGGTAAAATAAAAGTTATTTTAACAAAAAGAAAACTAAATGCTGATGTGTCAGAAACAACTTACAAAACAGGAGGGAAAACAAAGGGAGGTGAGGGAGCATGAGGGAGCACATGGAGGTCTGATATGTATGAGAGGTTTTCAGAATAATGAACCAATGGTGATGTGGAGACAAAGGACCATATAAATACAAAACTGAGTGGGAATGAACGTGGGAACAACTGGGCTGGATGTTGACTGGAGACAGTTGAGGGTGGCATGTTGACTGGAACACTGAGGCTGCTTATTGAGGGTAAATGGGAGATGGCTCAAGAAATACAAAAACATGAGAGATCTAAACTGGACATGAAAACAACAGAACCCAAAAGAAATAAACAACGGAAAAAAAACTTCATACTCAAAGACTTACAGCAGGTTCATGTGAACACTATCTCTCAAAACATCTATGTTAATGTAAAATTTGCATTACTTCTTGGATTTATGTGTATATATATATATATATATATATATATATATATATAT
>NW_023632687.1:0-97 GCF_014905685.2 Nematolebias whitei | reverse complement strand
ACTATGTTTCTCGGCTGGCCTGGGAACACCTCGGGATTCCCCCCGGAGATGCTGGCCCAAGTGGCTGGGGAGAGGGAAGTCTGGGCCTCCCTACTTA
>NW_023632686.1:0-1372 GCF_014905685.2 Nematolebias whitei | reverse complement strand
TGTAGATGAACAGATGCTGAGAAATATTCATCAATTAAAACGGATTCTTCATTTTTCTGGACTGAATAAAACGTGCATTGAATTTAATGAAATGTAAACGTGAGACGTCATTTATCTTTGACCCATCAAAATGAATGCGGTCATTTATTTTACAGAATCAAAGTTTAACATCAAACATTTACATTAATTTGGCAAAATATGAAAATAACAACATAATCGATCACCTTTACAACCAGGAAAACCATACGGCCATGATTTTCCGTTGCTTCACCACAGACATTTATGAAAACTGTACAATTATGATCAATTATCCACACGGCGGTGGATGAGCACTTTACACAGACATTTCTAAATTATCTGGAAGGATTTCTACTTGAGAGAAGAATTTAAAGATGGAAATGAAGTTTAAAGGGAGTAAAAGATGGTGTGTGAGGGGGAGTGTTGACCAGAACCGACACTCTCCATTCGAACCCAGCTTTTCCTCGGTACGCTTGGTAGGGAACTTGACTCATTACCTTTCTGAAGATTAATCAGCAGATATGGAGTTCCAGTTAACGCTACCTGTCCAGCGTCTCCGTAGGATGGCTGTGACTCATCCGAAGTAGTGACGAGATTCCGTCCGACACAAGCTCACTTCAGCAAGTGGACTTCACATGAGTGGAGTCCTTTAGAAGTTCCACTCAGAGGTGGAAGATGTTATAATCCAACTCGAAGAGCCTTATCATGGCTGGACTTCTGTTCTCCCAAACGACTTCACAGAACTGCGAACATCTCAGAACTTCTCCGCGCCGCCGAACTGAGAGAACTAGGAAGTACCGGCATTTTAAAGAGCTCTATTTCCGGTATATTTGAGCGTCCCTGATTGGTCCATAGCAACCAGACAGGGGTGTGTTTTGTGATGTAAGAGGTTACTAGAAGTCAGAAAACAGCAAGAATTGTTATGGAACAGATTAAACTGTTCTCAGAGACAGAGAGAGTTTTGTTTTGGCGAGTTGGAGAAACAGGTGCCAACTTATCTGTTGACATCTGAGAGGATGTAAAACAAGGCAGTTGTTCCAACACATGTCTGCTTCGACTCCTGACCTTGGAAAACGCACACTTGCTCATTCACAGACAGAAAACAGAAAATGCATGATTACTCTGTAACAGGCCTTAACATGAATTCTAACTTTGCATAAGCAACTAAAAATCATTGTTACTGTTTTACAGTTAATAAAATTGATTAGTTCACTGTAACATCTAAAATGGTTTGAACTAAAACACTTTGATTATCAACATTTGTAAAATAGTAATGATAATAAAAAGAGAGTGTTCTTTCACTTGATTTTCAAGAAGGAAAGTCTCAGGATGGGTGAACCTGTATTTCTGGATT
>NW_023632685.1:0-1372 GCF_014905685.2 Nematolebias whitei | reverse complement strand
TGTCAATAAACCAGGTGTCTGTGATGATAATGCAAACAGACCACCAGCTTTAAGAAAAATGAAGCCTGATCAAAAGTTCTCCTCAGCAGCAGAAGGACTGAACTCCTGCTTTAAATCAAGCTGAAAATGATAATGTAACCAAAGAATTTTACTGTTTTGATAACGTGTAACTAAACTGTTTTACGGTTTTACTAATAATCAACACATAATCAATTAATGGAAGTGTTAATCTTTAAAACATTGTATAATCTCATGTAAGATTGTGTGATTCACTTTTGCTTGTGAAATGGTAAAGTTGAAGAGGCCTCATGTAACAGAGAGACATGTCTGAGCATGCCCACCTAAGAACAAGTCTGGACATGCCTCGAGCAGTAGAAGAGAACAAGAGTCAGAGGGTTCAAACACAACTCATCTCATGATGACTCATCTTTGAGCAAAACAAGTTCTGGAAAGTACCGAGAAAACCGGTCTGAACCGGTTGAGGTGCAAAACAGCAGAGAAGTTACTGGAAAAAAGATGATGTAATTTTCCATAACCCCTCCTTAAAAGGAGGAGGGATGAATAAGTCTTTAAATACAGATTGGACAGAATGAGCTGGGTCCATGCAGAGTCGGAGCTGAACTAAGGAGTTGAGCAGAGAGAATTACAGGCGAGGGGCAGCTCATCAGGATCAGAAGGAGCCCAAAAAGAAGATTGGATTTTACCAGTTTTGAGATGATGATGGAAGTTAACTCTTTTCTTCACTGACATGGGATTGGATGTAAGCTTTCTTTCAACACTCGAACTGGATGAGTTTCCTACTTCTAAAATTGCATGACCTGGGCCCGTCCAAACTCTGATCTTCTAATTTGGAAATAGTTGCACTTGCCTCAGAGGCCGGCCTGTGTCTCTCCCCTAGAGAACAGGAAATTTGCCCTTACCCCCACGAGTGTCTCACTAAGGGGCATTCCAAAATGGTAAGCGGACGACCTCATTCTTACTCTGCTCTAATTAAATTGTTTCGTCAAATTGGAAGAACAGCATACAGAATAAATTTGGGAGTACTAAATTGGTTACTAGTGAGGTTTGCTCGAAGGTGTTTCTGGTTCATGAGGGAGCTGAGAGAGAACATTTTTTGGCTTGAGTTGTGAAAGGTTTATGTGAAGGCAGTATCTGTAAACCCTCAAGGGCTCTTGAGGTTTAGAATTTCCACAGATAGTAGTCATCGCCTTGTTTAGGGAAGAAAGTGTATCCTATGTACTCATGAAAAATTAATCATTATAAAATTGTGCCTGTTGCTGTACCCCTGCGCAAACTATTGATTAAAAGCAAAGCAAAACGTACAAATCTGGACTATTATTTCACCCTCAACGAGCAAAACATGGAAATGCTT
>NW_023632684.1:691-1372 GCF_014905685.2 Nematolebias whitei | reverse complement strand
TATATGTACTGTACCAGTGTCACATTTCGTGCTGTCCTCATACATGTCCTTTATGACCCTAAAATGTTCTGTTGTCCTCATACATGTCATGTACCAGTCTACCATGTCCTGCTGTCCTAATGTATGTTCTGTACCAGTCTAACATGTCCTTTTGTCCTCATACATGTCATGTAGCATTCTAACATGCCCTACTGTCCTCATATATGTCCTGTGCAATTGTAACACGTCCAATTGTCCTCATACATGTCCTATAACAGCCTAACATGTATTGCTGTCCTCATACAAGTCCTTTACCAATCAAAATTGTCCTCGTGTCCTCAAACCTGTCCTACTGTACTCATACATGTCCTGCTGTCCTTATACATGTCCTGTACCAGTCTAACATGTCCTACTGTCCTCATGCATGTCCTATACCATTCAAATATGTCTTGCTGTCCTCATACATGTCCTGTACCAGTCTAACCTGTCCTGCTGTCCTCATAAATGTCCTGTACCAGTCTCACATGTCCTGCTGTCCTCATACATGTCATTTACCAGCCTAACATGTTCTGTTGTCCTCATACATGCCCTTTACCAGTCTAACCTGTCCTGTTGTCCTCATACATGTCCTGCTGTCCTCATGCATGTCCTGTGCCAGTCTAACATGTCCTGCTGTCCTCATACATGTCATTTGCCAGTCTT
>NW_023632684.1:0-681 GCF_014905685.2 Nematolebias whitei | reverse complement strand
TATATGTACTGTACCAGTGTCACATTTCGTGCTGTCCTCATACATGTCCTTTATGACCCTAAAATGTTCTGTTGTCCTCATACATGTCATGTACCAGTCTACCATGTCCTGCTGTCCTAATGTATGTTCTGTACCAGTCTAACATGTCCTTTTGTCCTCATACATGTCATGTAGCATTCTAACATGCCCTACTGTCCTCATATATGTCCTGTGCAATTGTAACACGTCCAATTGTCCTCATACATGTCCTATAACAGCCTAACATGTATTGCTGTCCTCATACAAGTCCTTTACCAATCAAAATTGTCCTCGTGTCCTCAAACCTGTCCTACTGTACTCATACATGTCCTGCTGTCCTTATACATGTCCTGTACCAGTCTAACATGTCCTACTGTCCTCATGCATGTCCTATACCATTCAAATATGTCTTGCTGTCCTCATACATGTCCTGTACCAGTCTAACCTGTCCTGCTGTCCTCATAAATGTCCTGTACCAGTCTCACATGTCCTGCTGTCCTCATACATGTCATTTACCAGCCTAACATGTTCTGTTGTCCTCATACATGCCCTTTACCAGTCTAACCTGTCCTGTTGTCCTCATACATGTCCTGCTGTCCTCATGCATGTCCTGTGCCAGTCTAACATGTCCTGCTGTCCTCATACATGTCATTTGCCAGTCTT
>NW_023632683.1:759-1372 GCF_014905685.2 Nematolebias whitei | reverse complement strand
CAATAATCTCTCTGTCAGTTGTTAAACAAACTCATTCTCTGACCTCGGCTTAGATAACATCTTACGTCACAAAAACACACCTCTTTCTGGTCCATCCACGAATCAGAAAGCTCTCAAATGAACCGGAAGTCGACCCATTTAAAATGTGGCAACTTCCCAGTTCATGTTAGAATTCAAAGAATTCAGAAGAGAATGGAGGAGAATGGAAGAAAAATTCTGTAGAATTCCGGAGAATTCCAGAGATGAAGAACTACAGAGTTGCTGACAATTAAGAGTCTGAGAAGTTCTGAAGAATGAAAGGAGTTCAGAATTCTTGGGTGCAAACGCATTCAGGATGATCCAGAGACGTTTTGGGATTATAATTTCTGTTTGAAAACCACGTACGACTCTCTGAGGGTTTGGTAGTCCTCAACGGAGACGCTGGAAAAAGTCTGGAGGATTCTCTATCGAGCTGACCTACGTCAACCAGGTAACGGTCTCCTCTTCGACTAAAGTGTACCGGAGGCAAGCTGAGATCTCATGGAGCGTGCAATTTCTGGTCAAACAGATTAATTCCCTCACATATTTCTCTGTAAGATAAATCTCCATTTCATCTTAAACTCTTCTCTCTCTC
>NW_023632683.1:0-659 GCF_014905685.2 Nematolebias whitei | reverse complement strand
TAATCTTTACAGAAGATACAGAAGAGTTGACTCCACGAAGTCTGCTTTTCTGCAATAATCTCTCTGTCAGTTGTTGAACAATCTCATTCTCTGACCTTGGCTTAGATAACATCTTACGTCACAAAAACACACCTCTTTCTGGTCCATCCACGAATCAGAAAGCTCTCAAATGAACCGGAAGTCGACCCATTTAAAATGTGGCAACTTCCCAGTTCATGTTAGAATTCAGAAGAGAATTCAGAAGAGAATGGAGGAAAATCATGAGAGAATTCTGTAGAATTCCGGAGAATTCCAGAGATGAAGAACTACAGAGTTGCTGACAATTAAGAGTCTGAGAAGTTCTGAAGAATGAAAGGAGTTCAGAATTCTTGGGTGCAAACGCGTTCAGGATGATCCAGAGACGTTTTGGAATTATGACGTCTGTTTGAACAAACCACGCACGACTCTCGAAGGATTTTAGCTGTTCTCAACGGAGACGCTGAAAAGAGTCAGAAGGGAACCTGCTCCGACGCTGATAATATCATCAAGGTAGATGGTTCTATTTTCGACCAAGTGTACCGTGGGCAAGCTGATATCTGATGGAGCGTGCAACTTCTGGTCAAACAGATTAATTCCCTCACATATTTCTCTGTAAGATAAATCTCCATTTCATCTTAAAC
>NW_023632682.1:0-1372 GCF_014905685.2 Nematolebias whitei | reverse complement strand
CTGAATCTGAATTGCAGAAACAACAAATTCAGACTGATAGGGACCTTGCAAAGAAAGAGCTGTCAGAACAGGCTCAATCATATGTGGAGAGATTTAGGGATAAAGAACAAGCGTACCGAGCCGTGTGTTCAGATAACGATGTGCTACAAGCACAGTTGCAGGTGGCATTAAAGGAGCTGGACGATTGCAAGGCAGACAAGGAGATAATACTCCGACAATGGCTGACTTTACAAGGTGAATGTCAGACATCACAGGAGCGCCTGACAGCTTGTGAGGAGAAACTAGCTACAGCTACAAACCAGATTTCTGATATGGGGCGGGCTGGTCTGAGACTCAGAGACGAACAAGGTCAGGGCCCGGGTCAGCCACAACCACCCCAGACAGATGCTGTTACACCTCCTCCCCTTAGCCCCGTTCCAACACCCCCGCCTCGGGGGATAAGGACGGGTCTGCACCCACTTGCACCTCTTCCTCCTAACACCATGCCGTTACCACCAACCCCATCTCGGGTGGTAGGAACAGACCTGCACCGATATGCACCTCCTCCTCCTAACACCATGCCGTCACCTCCACCCCCATTTCGGGTGGTAGGGGCAGTCCTTGACCAATACGCTCCACCAACCACGCATGTGAGACCGTTAATACAGTCTCCTTCAATGGATGATTTGCAGAAAATCTCAAAATATGTACAACGCTTTGTGCCTGGACCGATGGGATCATCTGGAACAAAAGCGTACCTCAAAGATCTGGAGTTCAGATTGAGATCTTATCCTAATGCTACGGTAGAGGATAAGATCAGTCTGATACGGCTCACTTCGGACAGAGAGGTGTTCACCTTCATCGAGCGTCTACCAGATGCAACGAAGAGGGATTACAACCTTCTGTGTGAAGCTTTGATCAGAGAGTACGACTCCTGCACGGGACCTGCTGGTTTCCCAGCTGCAGACAAGGTCATGCAGGATAAAACTGAACATCCAAAAGTTTATTACAAAAGAATCTTCCAAGCTTATTTTGGTAACAGAAATGAGACCGGAATGGAAGAAGATGATGGTTTTAAGTTTGTTTTCAGCAAAAATCTCCACTCTGATTTTAGACAATCAGTACAAATGATGGCAAATTTCAGAGAAAAATCCATCAGTGAGATTAGACAATGTGCTGTGAATGTGTTTGAAGCGTGTTCTCATGCTAAGACGCCCATAGAAGTGTTTCCTAGTGTAAAGGTTAAACCCCTCCCTCTTGAACTGGAAGGACGACGTGCTTCGCCACCTCCTCCTAAGAAAGTTGAGAGAAAACAGTCTGTTCAAACCAACAAACCACGTACTGACGGTGCACGCTGGGACAAAAAAGCTCCTCTTTCAGAGGATGACAGTGA
>NW_023632681.1:0-1372 GCF_014905685.2 Nematolebias whitei | reverse complement strand
GTAAAGGTGTATTGTCGGCTGCCAAAAGTGAAAGCTAGTTTGTGTTGGTCCTCGGCACGCACAGGGATGGTCCAAAAACCAGAGGCGAAGTCGAGGGTCGAGAAGTACTTACCATCGGTGACCTTTGGCAGTTCCTGATGGAGCTGAGTCATTGGCCACCTGGATAAGGGTACTTGTTTATTTAGCTTCCTGTAATCTATGGTAAGTCTCCACTTACCATTTGGTTTTAAAACTGGCCATAGAGGCGCAGAGTAGGTGCTATTACATTGTCTGATTATACCTTTGACCAATAGGTCATCAATGATCTCCTGGACAGGCTGGTGTGCTGCCAGAGGGATCTTGTATTGTCTGACAAATGTTGGCGGTGCGTTGGGTGGGGTTGGGATTCTCACTGCGTGGAGTGAGGTCAACCCACAATCTGTTGAGTCAGTTGAAAATGACTTTTCATATTTTAGAAGAACTTGGCGAAGTTTGTCTCTTTCTTCATCAGATGTCAGAGCGTTGGCTTGGGCGACCACCTGATCAATCTGTGATGAGACTGATAAGGGTTCTTGCTCCTTGGGGAGCTCCAATGAATCCCTTTCTGAGTCGTCGGGCCTGTCTATGGGTAAGACACCATAGGTTTGAGGTCCTTGGTCGACGTCATCGGTTGAGAAAAGGGCTATGGCCTGTGTTGGTTTTGTGAACCATACTGGCCCAGCTTCTTGACTCGGTACCAGATTATCTGGGAGTCCTCCCAGAAATGGAATGCCTAGTTCAAAATCATGAAAGTCAGTGGAGATCAACCATCCTAGCATAGTGTTTTTTGGGATCAGCACCTCATCCATGCCTGTGTTGCACACATCAATAGATGTGGTCCTGGAGTCAAGACTCACTTGGTTCGTGGCTTCCACGGACAGTCCCAAGTTGAAAAATGCAGGAGAGGGTTGAAAATATGCCTGTTTATGGCTAATAGCTTGTCCAGCTATGATGTGGATTCGCACCATTAGGTTAGTCACCTGAGGTGGTACTGTGGTTATTTGGTTGCTAGCAACCTGGCAGGCCTCTGGAATGGTCTGCCCAGCCTTAAGGTTTGCTGTGTCTAGCACAGGAGGATCCTTTGTGGCTGGTTTTAGGGACCACAGCACCTTGTTGATGGTGTCCACGCAGACACCCAACCTTACCAAAATGTCAGAGTCTATGTAGGATGCATGTGGTAAGTTTTGGATAACGAGAAACGGGTGAACCAGTTCTCGTTGGTTCCAGTTCAGTTTTAGGTTAATGACTCCTTCTGCGGTCATTACCTGTGAACTATTGGGAACTAATGGAAAGCGGAAAGCTTTTTTAATTAGTTCTAGACCAACGTGTTTGTGAACCAAGGTTTCGTAGAAAG
>NW_023632680.1:0-1372 GCF_014905685.2 Nematolebias whitei | reverse complement strand
ACCCTGTAAGTCCCATCACTCCAAATATGTCTAATAAAGTGGGAAAAATCCATAAATACGTTGCTTTATAAGTGGCATCTACACTGGCCAAAAATAACTGGCCACCAAAATAAAGGTCACACACTAATGTTTGGTTGGACCGCCTTTAGCTTTGATCACATCATTCTCTGTGTCATTGTTTCAATAAGCTTCTACAATGTCACAAGATCTAGCTCATCCAGTGTTGCATTAATGTTTCACCAACATCTTTCATTGATGACGAGACACTGGTCATGATGGTGCACCTGCTCTCTTCTTCCCCTGATGCACCATCACTCTGGAACAGGGTCAGTCTGAGCTAAACAAGTACAGTCCATTTACCATTTACCATGTAATGGTATGGTATATAGTTTATTCATTTTAAAAAAGTACAAAACAATTCCATAACAATATAAAAAAAGATACAAAAGATTTAAAATGAAAGGCAGCAGAAAGAAGAAAAATCTTATTATATCTGCCCCTTTTTTCAAACAATTATTTCAATCATAATAATTTTCAAGTAACAGAACAAAATGAATAACTCTTTCTAATTTTTCTAATTCTAATACAAAACACACACTAAGCTACTTCATATATTTTTTTTTTAACAATTCAGTTTTGATCTTTTTCTTAAATGTGCACATTGACTTGGTATTTTTCACATCACTCTCTAGAACATTCCACAATCCAACTCCTTGGATTGAGGTAGACCTTCCCTTCAGACTAGTTCTGAATTTTGGTTTGACAAATATCTCTATCCCCTTAAGATTATAACAACTTTGTCTTTTAACAACATTTCTTTGGATATTTAATGGTAATGTGTTATTTTGAGCCCTATACATAACTGATAAAATACTATAATCTACCAAATCATGGAACTTCAATAAGTTCAGTTGATAAAATAATGTGCTTGATGGGTGACTGTAATGCTTTCTGGTGATGATTCTTACAGCTCTTTTCTGTAAAATAAAAATAGGTTTTGTAAATGTTTTACATGCTTTCCCCCAAACATCAATGCAATAGATTAAATGTGGAACAATGATTGTGTTATACAACATGTACAGAGCTTTATCATTTAATAATTCCCTGACTTTGTATAGTACTGCAATAGATTTAGATATTTTTGTTCTTACAGAATTTATGTGATTTTTCCATGTTAGCTGTTCATCAATGATTACACCCAAAAATTTCATCTCATTAACTCTACAAATCTCAACACCCTCAATTTTAAATGGATCATCAACAGTTCTCTTTTTGTTACTAAATATCATGTATTTAGTTTTATCTAAATTTAATGATAATTTATTAAGTTTAAACCAAGTTTGTATTTTATCAAATTCTGTCTTCATCAATT